>NC_133225.1:28274397-28299397 GCF_040436345.1 Pagrus major | reverse complement strand
CGTGCAATAAAGGGAATTCAAAACTTCTTTGCCCCTCTTGTTCTTCTTTAATGGAAATGCCACCAAACTGCACTTGTAGCTCAATCTGTGCAGCCAACATCGACAGCAAAACACACAAAAAGGTCTTTACATGAATTCATGTTCCTGGTTTTACTCAGCAAAGATAAAACTCTGATAAAGTCAGTAAAGTGCTGCTTGGAACAGGCCCCAACATCTCAATATCTCTGTGTTTCCATTATCAACAGAGCTGTATTCAGATTAGGGCTGGTAAACATTTTAATTTGGAACAAGTCAAGCGTGTGATAGTTTAATTGTTTTCCACATCAGCTTTAGCATACAGTAGTTTCATTTGACAAAACAATCTCTTTTTCAAGTAAAAATCAGATAAGTAATCCATCAACATCACATGTCTAGCTTTTGTCACATTTACGTTATCTCGACATGGTAACACAGCAGGAAGTGTGGATTGATTTGAAAAACCTTCCCAGCTATGGTGGTGCGCTGAGACAATCAGATATCCTGCTGCAGGACAGTTTGTCTTATGACTTAGAGATACAACAATGTATGAAAAAAATGAGAAGAACACATCATTTTAAAATTGTCAGAAAAAGTCAGCAGCAGTGTCATGGATTTGTAAATAGTAAATGTTTTAATAAATTGATATTAGGGTACAAAGGCCTGAAATCTGTGGTTTTCTGGAAACTACCTGATGATATTCTGGTTTAAACTAAACTTTTACACTATGTCATCAAGTAACTTACCATAGAATAACTTGTTCCATTACTTAATTGTTAGCCAAGATAAGAACTTTTGGAGCAGCTTCTCAAACACTGAGAACACTTTGATTCAGAATCCGAAAACACCAATAGTGACTGCTTCACTTCATCTTTTAACGTGCGGTCAGTCTGACGGAGTGATTTCAATATGATGATCTTAATTACCTGATCACTGCAAACACCTGATGTTTGAAAGACAAATTGATTTAAAATACATACAACAGGCCTGACAGATATGTACTTTGCAGTGTACGTGGCCTATCTGACCTGCTGTGCAGCAGAGAGACTGGAGTTTACAAAAGACGTCAGTCAAAAGCATGCGTATACACACTAATGCAGGACATACCAGCTTGCATGCACGAACACACACACACACACACAGGTGGGTGGTGTTGAAGGAGGGGGTGGTTATTGCTTAAGAGGGAGGGGTTTGGCTCTATGACTGACAGGCCATTAGTTATCAGGGTTTGGTCAATCGTCTTGTTGACTGACGTCAGAGTGAAGGAACGCTCCTTGTACTAAATATAACACACCTGCTTTCACACATGCACGCACGCATGTATGAATAAGTGCACATATGTTGAGACTCAGACACATGTAGAGTATGCATGTGGAATGTGAATACAGACACACAGTCACACACTTTTATCTGCATAACAAGCATGCATGCTAAAGTAACTTCATGCTCTGCAAACATGAACTTTGACCTCCAGCAAGCACCGTACCTTTCTTCCAATCAGACGCACATGGCCTGTAGAAACAGATTTGCACCAGGAAATGTTTTATGACATGAACTTTATACCAGAAAACGTTTATCTACACTTGGCAGGTCAAACATCATTAACAGAATATTTACATCTGGCAGATCACACTCACAGGAAATTCCTTTTCAGCTGAAACCTTAAGAGCCTGGAGTGTCATGAATCAAGGTTTCAGCTGTTCAGATGCAAATGCTTTCTGTGTAATATTGTGTAGAAGGTCTCTGAGAATCATGGTACAGTCACTCTGAAAGAAAATCTTGACATCTTTCCTTCAAACTAATGTCATCAAAGCAATTCAGGTCTCAAATTCGTATGGTCTGATCACACAGTTCAATCACATTCAATTCCAGTTGTATTCACTTTATACATCCCAAGGATATGGGTCATGGTGCACTGGCTTAATTTAAAATTCAATGATTTAAAAAAAAAATAAAAAATCTCATAAATTAACAATCCTCAAAAGGCTAGAGTTCAGACACCGGATTGTTTCTTGTGAGGTGACACATGTAAAGATGTCACGTGTCTGCGTGAGCCTGCATTTCAGGTAGAGTTTCATTCTGTACATAACATTTTAAGAATCAGTAAGAAAAAAAAGACCCAAATAAGCATCTCACCATACAATGTAGGTCAAAACAACTGGCCTTTTCATTTTTCAACAGTAGCAAGATACATGTTGGCGTAACTGGCCACCACATGCTGTGGCACAATACACCGCTGCGCTATTGTCCGGCCTCAGAAAAGATGCAGACCTCCTCATTCTGACTGCTATGACTTCTTTTCTTGTCAGACGATAGCCTGTCCTCTTCTGTGGTCTGGTAGCTGTCACAATGGATGGGGAGAAACTGATTGTTGTGGGAGAAAAATGCTCCAAACTCTACTCTACAAACTTTTACCCATGTTAAAAAAGACATTTCAAAGAGAGACAAACGGAGAGCTGTACCTTTTTCTGTGAGAGATCAAGTGAAATAGCACCCATCGGGTTCCCAATGTAAATCCAGGGCAGTACTTTATATTCATCATGAAATATTTAGCTACATACGGGGTTCAGGTGTGTTAGAGCACCACCACAGAACCCTAACCCTAATGTAAGGATGTAAGATTAGTTTTAATACTGGGGGTCAACACATATTAAGCGGGGTCCCCCTCCAGGAAATTTTGCGCATCAGTCGATTCCTTTCCAGCAAACTTGTTATTTTTTATATGCACCAGTTTGTGTCTTATTTAAAGGAAAATGCAAAATTCAGGTGCAAAGTGACAATTTATAATATAACAAAATATAATGGAGTACGGACCTCAGGAGCAGTAATCGGTATTTCCAGCAGAGGCTCAAATGATTGTGGGTTGTATGAAATGGTTTGATCGTAGTGACAAACACACAGAGAATCATCGTAGTTTCCCTCGGCTCTACAGAGGTTTCAATTAGGGGTTGACTGATACTGCTTTTCTAGGGCCAATACTGATACCAAGCTAAATATTTGGGGTTTGCCGCCTGAAACTTTGCTGTTTTGATTTACTCATCAGCATTGTTTCCAGTTTTTTCAACACAACAGCTTTGATAAACCCACTTTTTGGTACATGGCCAGCACATTTCGGCAGACAGAGAAACTTAGCAACTAGCGGTGCAGTGCAACTAGGTTGTTTTTGTTTTGTTGTTTTAGCTTTTGAGCAAAAGGGAATACCCTCGCTACTAGCAAGGGAGCTTTGGACCGGGACCGGCATGCTAACTGTAGACATCATGATGTCAAAACGGTTAATACTTCACGATCGGGTGATAATTATATTACATTGTTGAATGTGTTCAACTACAATTCTTACACATATATTATACGCATATTCTTACATACCACCTTTAAGACAAACACAAAAAACAAACAGAGAAAACTGAGGAAGAGAAGGAATGGCAGTGTTTACAGGAAGCGAAAACATAAATGTGACCTCAATTCAGAGGAAAGGTAGCTCCACATTACCCCTCCTCTGAGATACAGTGTCACTGTGGCAACTTCTGCGTGTTCTCATATACCAACAGAAGTTTATACCAAAGTGCTTTTACTCTGAAGAGAGTACACAGGTGCTGCTGCTGAATTTCATGTCACAGTTAAAAATAAATACATTTAAAAGGATGCTCTAAATTTTCGGAGAAGACACAGGGAACGAGCATATCTCCACTTCCTCGATCCATTTAATTTAATATCTGGCCTGCTGCCCGACTGTATTGATAAAAAGTTGTCTTTCATGTTAGCAGTTGACGTTAGCATGATGAACAAGATACAGACACAATGAAAACAGCGCAGCAGCCGAACGCCGTCATTGAATGGTGTAGCTGTGACAAAGAACTCGACACACAAATGTTTGCTGCCAGATAGCGGAAAAATAAATGACTTAAGATGATAATGAATGTGACGCAGAAATAGTTTATTTGTTTAAACACACACACACACTCACACACACACACACTATCTCTCTCTCACAGACTCGCACACGTGAACGACACACACTTGATGAGAATAAAACGGAGATAAATGCATACTCACTACACTCAATTAATAGCATTGCTTGAAATCCGTCATGCAATTACCAAACGCAAAATCACTGCCCTTTAAAGATACGGTAATGGTGACTACTAGCTTTTCTAAAAACAGATAGCAGCGTTGTCTTGATAGATGCAGAGGAACAATACCAAAATCATTTTCCTAATTATCTCCTCTGGAACTAATGTTGCAGATATGTGTGTGAATTAATTATTGAAGCTCGATATAAGAGAGGGAGCAGCATTATCCACCACAATCTTTTTTTTTTCCCACTCGGCATTCATTAAGGCGAAGGCAACTGTCAGTCACTCGACGAGACAAAACCCTGATTTCCAGAAATCAAATTAGCGCTGAAAACAGAGAAAGAGAGGAGGGACAGAGAAATCAACAAAAGACAGCCGAGACCTTATTGTGAGCGTCGATGAGAGACACATCGCAGCAGAGGATGTTTCTTTTCTCTCATTTGTCATGTTTCATTTTGTCTTCCCCCTTTTTATTCCCCTCCGGCAGCTCTTTCTATTCTCGGGGTCAGCTTCTTTTCAGGGTAACACTCTGTTTAGCAGCTTGGCATTATGTACATGACCTTATGGGTCTCACTCACACACACACACGCTTACACACACACACACACACACACACATTCAGCTCTGGTTCCTCTGTCTCTCGCTGTAATCACAGCAACTGATGACACCTTCCCTGGCCCACCTAGAGCTGGTCACCGAGGACAGGGAGCTCAATGTACGTAACATTTTTTTCAAGTGCGCCATGTGTCCATGTGACAATATGCCTCAGGTTCGGATAGGTTGAAGAGGCAGTGTGGATTATTTTGGGGGATCTATGGGCAGAAATTTATAAATTTATAATGATGTTTTCATTATTTCATAATAAAGATATAATCAGTATAGAAAATAAATTGACAAATACAAGTAATAACTAATCATGTTTTGTAGTTTTTCTTTAGTTTACATTCACATCCATACACATCAGACTTTTGTCAAATGTACAACCCATACATGACAAATGTATGGGTTGTTATTAACGTCTTGCCATTGGACACTTTCTTTTTCACTGCAGTCCCTCCTCATGGTTTAGGCAGCTAAGGATCTACTGTCCTCGTGTTGAATGTAATTAGAGCAGGATTTCCAGGTATAAGTACTCAGGTCCTCCTCTATCTCTCAGATACCCCTGCAGCCAGCCATCACCAGTTCAGCCCCTTGTCAGTTTCTGGATTCGGGGCTTTCATACATTAGGCTGGGATTTCTCAAGTGCTAAGCCAAGTGAAGGCCAGCACTATCTCAGATTTTAAAGACAGACACAAGTAGTCACCCTCTCCCAACCTGGAGCCCGTCGAGCTCAATTAAAAGCAGGAATATCTGGATACCCTACTGCTCTACGCAAGGATTTTGAGACACCGAGCTCTTACAGTAGGTGCTCATTTTCATCCCTTTTCCTATCTATGGATTCTGACTTATTCACTTATATCAGTGACGACTATTCTCAGACTTATATCATGAAGCACCACTATGTTTTTCCCCTCAACTATTTGATGGATATTGTCAGGAAAGAGCCAGATCACCAAAGGATCATAGATCCTGATTGACAGATAAGGAATCATCTCCCATCCAAAACTATTTTGAAATCACTACCCCAGATCATGCCCTTTTATATCTGGCTTATTATCTTTCAGTCATCTGCATTTTTTAATTGCCACCCAATTAAATAAATCTGATTTAATGTCATGCCCAGCAACAAGTCTCCAGATTTTACAATTCCACTAAATTGAAATTTGCATTTGAAACAAAACTTTATCTTCGTACGATTGTCTGTATTCATAACTGGGGTGATCGACTCGCACTTATAACTTACCAACCAAACAATAACAAACTGTCTACAGAGAGAGATTTTAGGTTATACAGCCATACATCTAATATTCGAAGGGATATGAGGGGGTTAGAATCTGATTTTCTGGTAACAATATTCACCTATTCAAAGCCCAAAATTAGCTTTGCTACAGTAAACCCCAGAACATTTAACTTTAATCAGCTATACTCAGCCCTGCATCATCCCTAAAGATGGATTTAAATCGTCCTCCCCCTCCTGTCCTCTCCCTCATCTTCTGTAAAAGTCTTTCCTGATCTGCAGTCCAATGTCTCCTCGACTCCCAAAGACAACCTCAGGGCAATTGTGTGAATAATATTTTCATGTAATTCAATAATGACAATAATGTGTACTGTAGTCTTAAGTATTCAAGTATTGGATGTCTTAAAAATGTAATGATTTAAGATGCTTTTCAAGTGATACATTTGCGGTGCGGCGGTTTTGCAGTTCTTTTCATTTTTCCTTTAATAGAAAAAAAGTTGGTGCAAAAGAAGAAATCTTAAAAGATTAAAAGGTAAACTAGATTATACTTCACACACCCTAGTACTACAGACGGGGTTTCAGTTAAAATACAGAGAGAAAAACCAAAGCGGCACTTGAAAACAGTTTGAACTGCAGCTCCTGGAGAAGCTGTGAGATGACATCTGTTAAGAAAACACTAAGAAAACAGCCAGTGAAGTCCATGTGTGATTGTACCAAAGAATACCACAGTGACATGAAAGTGAATGATTCCGCTGAGTTGAAATGGGTGCTTTTATTCTCGTTTTTACTTATATAACTGTCTTTGTAAGCATTAAGTAACTTACCTAAAAAGCTTTAAAGATGTAATATGTAACATTTCTGCATTAAAATATCTAAAAACGTGACATTATCTCATCATTTCCCATATGTTCAAACCCAGAAGAATCTGTAAGTTTATTAAGGTAAGGATGCATTTATGTAACATATGTTTATTTTTAGGAATGGGAGAAGTAACAGTAGACAAGGAAAAAAGAGGAAAAAGAAAGTAAATTAAAAACTAAGGGCGTATTTAATGTGGTCGCCTGCCGCTATGACTATACATGATACGAGCGAGGAAGGAGGTCAGCACACATGACATAACATGTAAACAGTTTTAAAACATTACCTCATTCATGAATATTTCTGCCCGAGTCGCATCAGATAGCATTTCATTAGAATTGGTGGCTGTTTAATAATGTCAAAAACTACTCCCATAATTGCACACTGCTTCACAACATCATCACACTACGCCTTTTGTTTTCATTGTTTTGACTGAGACACCCTATAGTGTCTGACATTACGTGCTTTGTGTTTAGAGTTCACATGAAATGAGTGTCATTTGCTTCAGAATATTTACTTGTTTCCTGTGAAAACAGTCAGGTAGGGAGGGACTTTTGATTGTAGCCAGTAGCGTTGGCGCTGAATGTGAGTTACACACCCCGCCATGCAGGTACATGTCAAAGTAGCCGACTCTGTGTGACCAGATCACCAGGCTCTGGGTGAAATCGGCCGATGAAGTGGTCAGAGCGCTGGCCAAACACGACCCGACCTGACTGACAGCTGCCAATGTGATGACAGGGAACGCAGCATCAGGGTGGTATTATTGCCTGGTTTAGCTCCTGGCAACCTGCAGCCTAGTCAGCTAACGTTAGCTGCATGACTAAATGAGCAAGTGGTTACTTTAGCATAAAGTAAAGCCGTCTGTTCATCAGGAAACTGTGTACATCAGTGAAGGTTCAGGCAGCAGGAGGGAAAACCAGAAAACATTGTCTCCATGAAATATGATCTAGTTTTGGGGCGCCCGGTAGCTCAGTTGGTAGAGCATGTGACCCATGTGCAGAGCTCTGTCCTTGCTGCAGTGGCCCGGGGTTTGAGTCCGACCTGCAGCTCTTTGCTGCATGTCATCCCCCCTCTCTTTCATCTCTAAGCTGTCCTATCGTAATAAAGCCATAGAACAGGCAAAAGAATACAAATATATATATATATATATATATATATATATGCTCCAGTTTCACCCAAATCAGTGAATAAAGTTATATATTTGTGTTTTTCTCCAGTAATCAGTGAAACACTCTGCTCAAACAGCATCTTTCTGACATGGGTTCATGGCGTGCTATTATTGGTCGGAATCAGCTGGTGCAAGCATACGTAAGAAGACATGACATTTAGTTTCACATGAAGAACACATGATTTTTGATATAAAAATACAAAGAAATGTGTTTCTGTTCTTTTTCGGCATACAATGTTAAAAAGGTGCACAACATGACCATGAATGTGATCTAAAATGGTCAAAAAGGAATTTTTATTTCAGCTTGACTTTAAGTCTTTGGGCTCACTCTTATTTTGTTCCAACACTTGATCCACTTCTTAAATGTAATTTACACCTTTTTTTTAGTGACAACAGAAAGAGTGCGTATTCAAAACTGTATGTGTTCTTCAGGGTGACTTCCTGCTCTCTAAATCTAAAAGGTAAGTATTGCCTCGGTGAAGATGCGGATGGTGATATTGTTGAAAAATATCGAGAGGTTGGATAAAATAGCTTGAGTGCTCAGGAGAGAGTCATAGAGTGAAAAGGCAATACACATTTAGTTCTTTTTTCCTCATTATTTCATTGTGAATACTTTTGACCTCAAATATACCAGTTGATAAAACTCTTAGCAACACTTTGATTAAAAAAATTGTTGGCAGAAACTGCTGAAATGTAACAGTCTGGAATGAAACAATCAGTCATTTAATTTGCAAGAAATTTGACACTTTTAAATCAGACAAGGGTCATTGAAGGTAAAAAAAACAAAACAGAAAAAGACCTGCCAAGATTTATAAAAACACACCACATCAAGAACCAGTCTGGTCTCCTAGAGAACATGTGTGAGGATACGTAAACATTGAATATGACTGTATACAAGTCAATCCATCATAACATCTGTCAGTGCAGCTGTCGGGTAAACATGATTATCAACAAGTACCCTCCCGTCGATGACCACAGAGCCGTGATTAGTCCTCACGGCTCCCCAGCACCTCGCTCTATATCTGCCTCTCACACATACACACACATCCATCAGTTTGTCATCCATCACACTGCCCTGTCAGAGTTCAAACTGTGTCAGCCAATCAGGCGATAAGGCCTGACACGACAGGGTGGACCTCTCTTTACTCTGTTTGTGTGAGTGTGACCGTGATCTCTCTGATCTTGTTATCGACGTGCCAATAGCAGTTCAAATTAACGCCTTCACACCTGCGGTCAGTGGACTGACACACACACACACACACACACACACACACACACACACACTGCTCAACATTTCTAATCAGAGGGAAATTAATTACCCGAGTGGACAAACACGGCGGCCTTCTTCATCTTTGTCTGTTTTTCTTTTTTTCTTTTCTAGCTACACTTGCAGAAAGTAATAACGACAGATGAGGGACACAGAAAAGCAAAATGGAGGATTTGAAGGTCTGTAAGGCGTGCATGCTCAAACGCCAAAATGAGCCATATCTATAAACATATAGATTCCCTATTATTGGAGCACAAAGCAGCTTCTCGTTGCAGGTAAAAAGCAGGATTAAACAGCAGAGAGGAGAGGAGAGGAAGGCAGAGAAAGGGAGAAAAAAATGATAACGACAGGTTCATAAAAAATACACAAGTGTGTTTGGTTGATGAGCTGCGGCGTCAAATGAAGACATGGAGCCACATTTCCATATGAACGAAGCACAGGTGGAAACACGCACAGACATATATACGACTTACATTATACGCAAAGCATGCACACAATGTATAAATACACTCTCAGGAACACACACCCTCCACATACACACTCCGCCTTCCGCACACACACAGTCACCCACTTACCCACTCACTCACTCCACCTTACAAACACACTCACGCATTGCACGCACCCTCCACCCTCGACACACACCTTCCACCCCGCCCCTTCATTAATACTTTCCTCTCTAAAGCGAAGGAGAAAGCCCTCCAATTATAAGCGACTCCTCAGCAGACGGGCTCAGCGCTGCATTTATTAGGAGCTCATTTGGCTAAGCAGGGCTAAACACAGCGCACGGCGGAGAGGCAGGCGGAGAGGGGGGGGGTGCTCAAGAGGAAGATGCACTCTCTCTGTGTCTCTGTGTGACATTAAAGGGAACATCCCTGTATTCTGTCCTAATCCAAACTGATTTGAGATGGCATAGGGGGGTTTGAGAAGCAGCGCTGGATTATTTGTTTATGGTGGGGGGGCTGGAACGCCTCTGCTTCCCCAGATTTACCATCTTATACCGTCTCGCGGCTCTTAATCGCCTCTCTTCCCCCAAACACAACCCATTTACAGTTCAAAGCGGCAGAGCCTATATCTATCGCCGGCTATATTACGATTAGTATTAATATCATCACCATATTCAAGGCTGAGAAGTCTCAGAGGGGAATGAGGGAGGGGTGCTCACAACAATACTGTTGCTGCCCAAATATGGCGGCTCGCTTTTTGAAAGCATGACCTTAGTGAGGAGACGTCTCTCGCTTTAATCATAACTGCAGCTTTGCCTGGTTTGGTGTTAAAAGGGTTAGAGGTGTTACTCAGCACTTTCACAGATGGATTTTTTTCTTTCCCCCATGTTGGAAATTTTGACAGTTTCCTCTCTGCTTTTCATTTTTGCATCCAGGAGACTTTGAAGCAGAAAAAGTATGATAAATAATTTGAATAGCAGGTGTCTGACATTGTAACCGTGACAGCTAGATTTAAAAAAATCCAACTTTTCTGAGTGCAACAGCAGCAATTTTCTCTGTTTCATTACCAGACAGTTTATTTGTAATATCTCAGGGCCACTTACTGTATGTAGAACCATGAGGGGATATAGAGGTTCCCCAGAGAAGCAGATAGCACTTTAATTTCTACATTACTTTAATGTCTGCAGGTTAGCACAAGACTGTGAGATAATCATGTCACACTTTATAATAGGGAGACAATACACATACTTAAATAATGATTCACTAATGCATGACTTTTGATGTTTTAATGCATGAGTTAATGCAGGATGTATCCTGTATCCCTGTTATTCATGTTACATTATGGGATTAGTTCTCAATCAATAGATCAGTTATGGATTGTTAATTCACAGTTACGCCATATATTAATTGATTAATTGATTTACATAATAAACATTAACATTAATACAGTTACATGAACTTCTGTGTAACTGCAATCCAGCTAATCTGGACACCTGCCAATTGATGTATAAATCAATACTCCTTAACTTAGTTTACACTTGAAGTGTGAACTAATATCCTTAAGTCATAGAGACTTTATCATTGGTTAATGGTGAGCAACAGTTATTCATGACATATGCTGCTTTAATTTGTTCATTAAATTATCATGAGTCATCCGTTAGTTAAGCTAAAGTGGTAATCTCGAAGATTTCCAGAAGCGGTGATTGCAGGTTGCAGGTAGAGACCAGGACAAACAAAACTGATATGTGACGTGCCAACCACCTACTCTCTCTGGCCGACCAACCACTGCTGGGTGAACGTGTCACTACGATTTACCCTTATTCATTAATAGATAGTGACTTAACAGATATTTATTTACATGAAATTCTTCGAGATTATAACTTTAAGTATATGATTTTTGCCCTTCTAATATGGTTGATATGGCAACGGTGACAGCAGCCAATAGCTCCTTTGAACGTCGCTACATTTTTGTTGTTTAACTGTTATTTATAACTGTTGCCTATGACAGAAATACATTCATCAGCATTGGAGAGGAAAGTGTGGGTTTGGGATTTAGTGTAACAGACTTTGAGATGAAGACTTTCCATGGAATTTTTGACCATCCAACCTGACCAGCCGGACCATCCCAGGGAGGGACAAATTCGAGACAAGAGTCTGCAGGCTAATCCATCTTGAATTTTAGGCTGGTCCTGGCTAATATCTGGTCGCTACGGGAAATCAGAGACTGTTGAGGCCACATCTTGACAGAGACCCATCTCCACCACAACATCACAGATCGAGCTACTGCACTTGAGGGGTGGGCTGTGATCTGAGCCGACAGAACGCAGGACAGGAAGAGGTGGACTCTTGATGCTTGGTGCTCAAGCGCAGTCAAAGTTGATGGACAGTGTTTACCTGATGTCGAACTTCTAATGTGACGATGCTGACATTATTGTCATTGCCATCTTGTTGCTGCTGTTTAAATTTATTCGCAGGCAAATTTAAAAAATGCCTGACATGTTTATGTATGTGTATAAATTAGTGAATATATGTTATATGATTATACGGTATGAAGGAGTTTGGAAACTTTTTGATTCATTGTGCATGCCTGTGTGACAAATGACAAATGAATCACCTTGAACCTTGACTATGTGGTTGCTGAGCTGTTAATCTCATATGCAGTGCTTGTACAGTCCAGGTTTCTTACTACACTGAATGAAAACGTTTCAAGCGACAGACAGAACTTGGAACCCAGAACCGAGCTGAACGCATAAGCAGGGCACGAATGTCAGAGGGACATGAGTGTTGCCGTGATGTGACCTCAGTGACAATGAATCTAGACCTGAACTTAACTCACCTGAATGAACCAATCTGAATGCAAATCTGACGTTGATGTGAAATGGTCGAAGATCCTTTGGAAGGAAGTGTTCAGTAGCGATAGGTCAGATGTAGGAGAGTTGCATTGTGGGCCTGAACGGTCCCTTGTCTGTGTGTTTGTGCTATGTGGGGTTGGATTCATGTAGACTGTAGACAAACTGAGTCAGATCCACTTTTTTAAAATATTGTCCCCAACTAGAAAATGCAATCAATACTGCAGTCGGCCATAAAGAGAAACTAGAATAGTAAACAGTATCAGCCTGATCTCTTTATTCTCTCCCAAACAAACAGAAGCTTGATAAAAATAAACTCAACACAAGGTCTAGCTCTAACTAAGCTTTCAACTATCTTGTAGCAAAATATCAAGTTTGGTTGTTATCATGTGAAACATCTCCAGACAGCTGTGGTGAAACCTGGCCAATATTTCAGCTGAAGATTTCAGCATAATTAACACCAAACATCAGGACTTGAAAGATGTGACTAAACAATACTTCTGTCCATTTAAAACAATTAAACAGTTCTTCTTATGAAGAATTCTTTCACAACATTTCCAAATGCAGTCTTGTAAATTATTTCCATGAGTGACTTTGAAAAAAAACTTTCATCAGGATGAGGGGGAGAAGGAAAAAAACAGGTGTGAAAGTTCATGTCAGGAAAAGTATAAACAGAGGGAAGAAAGCCGGGAGAGAGGAAATACACAGACGAAGAGTAAGTGATAAACAAATGAATGAAAACACAGATTCACGAAAAAGTACAAGCTTCCCTGAGTGACAAATAGAGCTGGATGGGGGAAGATAAAAAAAGCAGAGGATAATAATTGCCCTCCCTCTGCGGCACTCTGGTTTTTAAAGTGTGTTTTTACGTGTCTGCGTCGTCGTGCTGCACAGCGGGCATCCCTGGCGTGGTGCCAAACTCCATCTCTCCTCACCAGGCCCAATAACCACCCAGCTATCTGCACCTGCTCCAATTATTATCCTATTAGCAACAAATACCGCACAATTACCGCTAGAAACCCTCACACCCAGGCCGCCGTAGGCTGCAAAAACCCAGGGAGAGAGAAATTAGCAGGGAGCAGCAACAGCAGCGATCAGACAGCAATTAATCAGCAGAGACACATCTCTCAATGTGGCGAATATAGACAGAAGCCCAACACCTTTAGCTCTAATGGAGAGGGCTGATGAGCGGAGGGGAAGGTGGGAGGATACAGATGTGGCACGGGGGAGAGGAGGATTTTCTCTCCAGTTTCTGATGCACACGTGGACATGATTTCAGTAGTTCACCTTCCCGTAAAAAAATCTTTCAGAGTATGTTTGGCAACACCAAGAAGTTTTGGAAAAGGTTTATGAAATGACATCATAAGATTCTGAATTTCACTAAATGATGCAAGGGAAACATTCTTATTTGTTTATTTTTATTATTTTGGGATTTGATACAGTAAAAGGTGGGCCAACATATGGTTGAGTAAAATTAATACTGCAATATTTTTAGGCTATATTGCGATAAACAATCAAAATCTCCATATTTAAATGATCTAAGAGAGAGAAAATCAAATATCAAGATATTGTTTAGCAAATGTCTTACGACAGCAGGGATGACTGTACTTTCACAAAATATTAACAAAATGGTGACAATGGTGTTTGATAAATAAAACATCAGTAATGTGGATGTAATGACAAAGTGGGTAAAGGCCTGAATTAGGACAAGTACAGTGATAGAATGTAACTCAAGTACATTTACTCAAGTACTGTACTATTTTGAAGTACATAGTATTTCCATTCTCTGTAACGTTTTACCTCCACTGAACTACATTTTGGAGGCAAGTAGGTTTTACTCCACTACATTTATTTCATAACTATAGTTATTAGTTACTTTTCAGATTGACTGCAGCATCAGAGCCAAAGTATCACATTTTTTGCTTTGAGAATCAGTCAACCCATTCAGTATATACATTCTTGATATACATTCATAATTTACTTTTTATTTATTCTTTTGACACTTCACTTTCAACTTTCCCCCCTCCTAGTATTTCCCTGTGGTGTGACTATCTGTGCCGTTAGCAACATGGCTAATGCTAGCTGCCTGGCTACTGTCCAAAGCAACAAAAAAAAAAAGTAAGAATCACGATTTGACCTAGGAACCCTGATTTGAACCGTCTCATACTGTTGGTAAAAATATACACATAGCAGCTTCGCCTCCATGCCTCCTCCATCAGCGGGGTTCTTTTTCTTACACAGTGTAGAGTTTCCACAGTTATTTTTATCTTTTGTGCCGCGATTCGACTTTCATTTTTCCGGGAAGAATCAAGCCCGGTGGCAGAGCGAATAACATAGTAAAACTGAGACTTATAGGGAACCAATCTATACGCGGGTAGTGTCATTTCACTGTGCAATCAGTATTCACTCAAAATGATAAAGCAAAAATCATTTTAAATACATTTATTATGAGATACTTTTACTAGAGGTACTATTTCTATGGAGTTTTTTGTGGTTTTTTTTTTTTTTTACTTTTACCAAAGTAAAATTTCACATCTCACAAAGCTTTTCTCCAGAGTTTGCTTCAAGGATTGGTGAAAACATTTTTCTTTCTTTTTTTTCTGTTAAAATTAATAAGAATTTTGTCAGTGTTTCATGAGGGCTGTCTGAGGGGAAAGTGGATGGGCTGTGAACTTGTTGAGCTCTACCAACCAATATATTTGTAGATTTTTTATAGAAAATTACCAAAAAAACTGACAATTTCACACTTTATCCCCTCATAGGAAAAGGAAGAAATAACCACAGATCAGAATCAGTTTCAGGGTTCAGGGTCAGTTTAAAGCAGAATTAATAGATTTTCTGGCAACTTGGGAGCAGCAAGACAAGCCGTGAACACCACACTGACATATTATCACCTCGTAAAGTAGCAGGTTGTCTATTTACTGTACACATCCTGCAGGTACAGAGTAGCATTAGCATTCTTTTGGAGTCATTTCTCATGGCCATGTCTTTCCTTCACCGCCTTGACATCCTGGCAGACAAAGATTACAGGCATGCTGCCTGAATAAACACTTCACCTGACAACAACATCCAAGCTGTCGCTGCCTCGGTCCTGATAGGCTGAAGATGTCCGGCTGATACAAAAGCTAAACTCGAGTAAAAACGCTCCCAGCACGCCAAAATATACCTGCTGCATACACACACACACACACACACACACACACACACATACAAATGAAACCCACTTGTATTCATATTCAAATGAAAATTCTTATCTTTCAAATTGTGGCTCTTCCCTTCAGTTGCTTTTAATGCATGTCGGAGAGATTGAAAAGTAGGTGAGCAGGGAGAGAGAGAGAGAGAAAGAGAGAGAGAGAGAGACGCTGAAAGGAGAATTTGGGTGAGTCTTCGCACCCTCTCCCCCGACAATTTATCAGCTGAAAATTTGACAAACAGACAGACAGACTGACCGACAGACAAATTTGTTTTGCGGGCCCGTTAGCCACGCCCATGATGGCTGTCAAAACAGCAGTTAGGAGCAGAAAGGGGGATGCAGCGGCAGTGAGACAGAGAGGGGAGAGCGAGATAAAGAGAATATTGAGATCCAGAGAGAGAGAGAGAGGGTGATGGGGGGAAGATGTGTGTGTCTATCTCTTCCTGTCTTTCTGTAATGAAACAGTCGTGTGCTTTTGGAGACAGCTAAAGCTGACAGAAGCACTCAAGTTCTGGCCAAGAGGTCTCTCTCGCTCTCTCTCTCTCTCTCTCTCTCACACACACACACACGCAGACACAAATCATTTTTGGGGAATGCAGCAAACATGTAATGTCCTTTGGTCTTGGAGACACACTGGGTTCTTTGACATCTCTCTCTCTCTCCATCTATCTGTGCGCATGCACACATGCATGTGGCCTCAGGCTACACTAGCCGGCTGCTCTCCAGACTAATTCGCACAAGGCTAAGGTCAACCAGAATTCCTCCAGGGTCTCTCAGTCTGTCGTCTGTTTTTCAGTCTTGTCCTTGTGTGTCTAACTCCTTACTTTCTGTCCATCTCCTCTCTGAGTCGTGTCTTTTATCTGTCTCCCCTCCAGTCTGTAGAGAATACTTTGGTAAAGACATTGGCAGAGCGTGGGTATGAGAAAGTCTGTGCATACTCTCACTCAAAAATGACCAGCATTGTGCTTTTCTCTACACTGTGAGGTACAGCAAGATGTAAGAAGATCGTGAATCAATCCAGGCTGGAGGACTTGTGAAACAAGTCTCAGTCAGGATAGGAATGACAAGCCACTGACCAAAGCTGCCTTAGAAGCTGTTCACACCTGGTATCAACATGGGTTCTGAGTGATCCGATCAGAAGCGGACAGCTTTAGTTCCGTCAGTTCACACCTGCCACTAAATGCGTGGAGTGACCCCTTGTGATCAGATCTCATCTCCCTGCTCTACATGCAAATGTACATCTACATCACCGGAACAAACCGATACATTTTTACACAAAGAAAGAAATATCTTCATGTATAACATTGTTGAATTAACAAGTAGGCGCAAAAAGGTAAGAATGTGTTGAAGACAGAGTTTCACAAAGTCTATAAAGTTTATCCAAACGTAACAAGTCTCAAAATTGAACGTTTCTTTAAGGGGGCCTGGTAACAAAAATACTGAGTCTGGGGATATGGTAGTTACTAGTTCAATGGTTAGCTGAAATAAACATCGGCTGCTAACATTGGCAGGTTAAGAGAACCCGAAGTGTACTTTACATCACACTGAACCACATGGAAATCAGACAGCATTTAATCAACTATAATAGTTGTTGTGGCTTCTTCTTGTTTCATGGAGGACGTCAGCTGTGGAGGCGGTCCTTCACTCTGGTCCTGGACACGTGCGTACACACTGCTAAGAGAAGTGTGAACTAGTAACTGTAATATACCCAGACTCCCTTAACAAATCATGTGCTTTTAAGAGTCGCTATGAGAGGAGACAAAAAAACAGCTACAGCGGCTACAGCAAATTCAAAATTACTCATGCCTTCTTGTAAATCCGGCATTAAATGCAAAAGTTAAGTTGTTTCTTTCCTGGTATAAAGTGTCAATTTGTCGTGAAGCCATCCAGTTGTGATCTGATCACTAAAGATGGATGTTAATACCAGGTCTGAGTTCCCACAGTTTTATTTGACAACTTGGGAGTGAGAAAATAATAGCATAACCCACCCCAGCTCGGCCCTGGATCTGCGTCTGCTCTAAACTGAAGAGCCATGTCATTTAGATACATTTTTGTTATATATCTCCAGAAGTTCTCAACTATATCCAACTGTAAGAAAAGGAAAACTTGACACCAGCCCCGATCAATGCATTAACGCAGTGTAAACATATCAAATGTCACTCTGGGGTCACAGAATGAGGCCTTTGAAAGTTACAAATAACCAGTCAATGCACATCACAAATGAACATTGAAAAAAGCTTCTCTGAATGAGAAAATCAAACATGACCCCAATCACAGAGGTGTGAACTCAGTCAAGCGTTACGCGGCCACAGACCTGAAGACGACTTCAAGTATCTCGAGTGACTCAATGAAAGAATGTATGAAAAATAATTATCAAAGCGTTTGATAACCTTCTTCCAAATCAATATCTGGCTTTCAGTAAGAAATGAGTAGATCAGACTATTTCTCTTCCCACAAGGCCACATGAAAGTCTTCAAAAGTTGTTGTAAACAGTCAGGGCCAAGACCTGCGGAGGAAATCAATTTCAGAGATTTATCGATCGTCTCGGAGACAGAAGTCCGACATTCATCCAGGGGAGCAGTAAACCTGTGCTCATTTCCAACCCACACACAAGCACTTGACATCCACATAGACTCACACACGACTGGAACATGTCTTTATATTGTTTGTTATCTTTTCATGGGACAAACAATCCTGTAATATTTTTCGCAGCCGCTTAACTTCCATGAATACTGGATCAACAATCACCTTTTCAGCAGTGAAAGCAACAGAATGCAACACATAGAATAGTGAAGTGATCTGTAACATTTATATCAACTCATGTTCGCCTCTTTACTGCCCTCTGTGCTCCCATGACATCATTTTGCCACTGACTTCTTTTCCTTTCTTTTCCTTTCCATTCCTTTCCTTTCATTTCCTTTTACTCCGCCATCTTCTTCTTTTCTTGCGCTCCTTTATTTCCCTTTCCTCTCTGTTCCTTCCCTTTCTACTCCTCCTCTCCTCTTCCCTAAGCTCCTAACAAGGAAAACACATCAAATGAAGCCCCTTCATTGTTTCAGATGCAAATTTGAACCGGAATCCGAATTAAATAAACGACTCCCTTTATACAACGTTACTGCCTTCATAAGTGACTCATCCACACACAATAGAAGAAATGTCTCATTTTATTGAGACACAATGGCTCTTTGGCAGCTTTTGTCCCCTTCCAGCTCCCCAGCCCCTTCCCCTCCTGGAAAAAAAAAGCCCCACTAAAATAAAGTACATCCCAAAATTTTCAAGAACTCTTATTATTACTAATCGTCATGCGGAGGCGACCCCTTACATGTGCATCATGGGATGTGAGGGAGGTGTCACGAGGAGCAATTCTGTCGTGTTCTCTCTGAGTGAGTGGATAAGTGCTACATGTCAGCGTCATGTTTAAAGACGCGCTGCATGATATCTTTGTCATCAGGGCCGACAGAAATCACGGTTGGAGACGAGCGGCGCGCCCGCTTGTCACAACAAACCCCTGCAAGAGGGGCGCGCGGCGCGATGGAAAGCTGTAATTTAGAATCAAATGAATTATCTATGACTTCAGTAAGTTTGTCAGAGAGACGAAGACGTGACGGCTCACGACAGAAAATGTTAATGTTGTGTAGTAAATTACTGCGGCTCCGAAAATTATTTCAGCTGTTGAGGAAATGTAACAAGATGGAAAGAAGGGCCTAATTGAATTTGTAAAGTGCGTGTGGAGATAATAAGCTGGGAAGCAGATGATGTGTTAGCTGTGGCATTTATGAAAATGACAATGCAGAAAAGTACACAAAGACCCTGTCAGATGGAGAAGAGTTAGGATCGCAGAGGACGGCGAGGTTCAGTACAGCAATTCTCACCAGTGGAAACTCCTGATACTGGGTCAGGATGTAATCGAAAGTGGCAGGTGTGCAGAGAAGAAATCCATCTCCAAAATTATCCCATTTATTAATCCAGAAAACTTCATGAGCGACATGATACATTTTGGTAGAAACCATCTGCAGTAGAAATTTGTCCAAATCCGTAGTAGTCCCTGAGAACTGAAGGAATGATGCTACGATAAAGTCTAATGGGCCAAGAAACCTGAGCAGTCAAAAGAGTAAAAGTCTGAAACAAGGTTTGCATTTTTGTTGCATACATTTGATCCGGTTAGTTTTGGTTTCACATTGCACATTGCAGAACTATACATGACATACCTACATCCAATCGTCAACAGCTATGTGAGCTGCGTCTCTCTAAACGTGCATTTGATTGGTTTGCAGATGGGCGCGTGCATCTGATGTTCGGCATGTTGTCACTTTAGCAGATAGCCTTCAATTGCAGTTTTAGTGAATGGAAAGAAATGAAAGAATGGATTAATTTAATTGCTGCTACAATAATATTATTATGAACAAGAAGCAACAGCTGAAAGCACAATACACCAGAAGTTTGCCTCCTCCTCTCCTCATCTGCTACTAGCACTCATGTTGTTTTGTTGCACTGTTTTTCCTTTGTCTGGTTCTGATGATAACCTGCCAGAACTTCCTGTAATCGGAACAAAAGTCTCAACCATCTAAAAAAAAAATTTGAAAACAAGCCGAACTTTGGTTCAGCTTGATCAGGACCGAGCTCAGGAATCATCTGACTTCATCGTCTGACTGTTGGTGTTTCTTATTCCATTTTTTAATCTTTTTTGCATAGCCCATTTGCTATTGGGCGGAATTTCCCTTTAAACAGTATGGGTACACTCATAAAGGTTGGACTGTCTGTGTGACTTCCATTAGTACCATACGTTACTGCAGCATGGCCAAAATATTAGTTTTTTCCTTATTTATTCACAATGTCGCCAAAGACTGTTTAAAACCTTATGCTGGGACTCACTGTGCTGTAACTTTAACTTCTTCAGGTGTCAGAAACTGTTGACTAAAATAGACACACGAAGATCAGATTGTTCTTTTCAACATTTAACTGTCTTTATCTTTGATTTAGACACCTTTCATGGCTTTTACACAGACTTAGTTCTCCCTTTCCACTGTGTTCCCTTGTTGTGAAGTTGTCTTTGTTTACATGCTGCTTTGCAGAGCTGGAAAGGAAAATGAATGGAAAGGGTGGAGGGGGGGTACTTTAGCGTTCAGCATTTCCTAGTGTGTTGAAAAGAGAAACACACAAAAGGCTATGCTCTCACTCTCTTGTGCTTTCACTTTCACTTGCTCTTCACAATGCTCTTTATCAACATCAAATTAACTGCTCTGGACAGACCTGAAAGAAAATAACACACATCTTATTTGTCTGTAACAGAGCGGCAAACAATAAGTGACCAGGTTGTGTTTCACTGTTTGATTTTTGGTCCATGTGACCTGCGGCCTTTGGGCTACTGCTGGTATCTGTTAGGTCAAATAATCCAAAAGTCAAAGTCAGTGTTCACATATTTTAAATTCTTGCATAACTTTAGATACTTATTTTACTCCAAACCAAAATCTACTCCTCAAACTAACAAGTAGTTTTGGTGCCTAAACCTAACCAAACTGCAACCATATGCAAGCTTTATTTTTAAAGTCTAACTGGAAGCTGCATATTTACAGTGGCCTGCTACAGTCTGTTGGGGCTCAATGCAAAATTTCCCAAGGGGCCCCTCCAACCAGCAGTCATCACTACACTATGTTATAAATGATCAATGAAAAAATGAATGAATCAAAACTTTTTTTAAAATTATTTCAGATGTTCAAAATAGCTTCCGATGAGAAAAAAAAATCGACTTAAATTGAAAACATTGTCATATTATAAATAAGCCACACTATAAGGCCAGTGATCATCAACACATAGAACATGCACAGTACAGTGCTGTTTTGGGACACTCAGAGGGTGAATAGGTGTCATTGCAAAATCCAATATGAGTGGCCATCAGGGGCCCCTTTTCCCCAGTTTGCCTTGTTTGCCTCTCTGGATGGTGCAGCTCTGCATATTTGTTATTGCTAACTTGACCTCCAGCCTAGAGGAGGCAAAAAGTCATTATGACAGGATGGACCACGATGGACTATTACACACTTTGGCATAATACCTGGTTGTCTGGTGGCCTTCAGGTTTAAGACAAAGATCATATAATTGCAACATCCTTGGTCTGATTCCAGTTACAGTAGGTGACATTTGTCATCCATCACTCAGCCAACAACATAAAAATAAAATTGGGGTTTTACATATTAGATTGCATTCAGAGTAATCATTGGATCCACTGTAGTCAATCCTTGTGCTTAACCACAGTGATAATAGTCTGTTTGTACTTTTCCTTGAACTTTGTACAAGCCGCCTGGAGGAGTGCTGGGCTATGTGGTGATTTTGTCATTACGGTCACGGCTTGGGCCAAAATTATAATTATTACAAAATAAATTAGTCCATGTATTATCACAATTTGAACAATTAAGACCAATTTTGAAAAAAATACAAAAGTCAACAGAGTAGAATTAGCATAACATTTCAGTGCTATTCATGTGTGTAGGGAGTGAACAGGAAGTCAGGTGGCTCAGAAAGACACTACTGTGAATGTCACGTGCCTTTGGCCCCAAGAATCTGCAAGCTTGGAAAACTTTTTCACGGAAGATCACTCACTGATCATCTTGGAACACGATATGCAGTTCTGTTTATACATCTGTGACCAAAACTTTCAAAAATTCAGCTTTCAACCTCCTGGGGAAAGCAGTGAAGGATGGAGGATAGCGGTCTTACAAAAAAACATTTAGTATTTTTGTTAGTCAGTATATACTGGGCAAAAACACCAAAGCATCTGCAAATAACTGTGCAGGAGGTTGTTTCCATTCACACTGAATATTGAACAAAGAAAATATCCAGACAAGCACACACACACACACACACACACACACACACACCCGCACACACACACTCTTCAGACTAGAGTTTCGAATAGAGCCCCCCTGTTGTCCCCACCATAAGGGACATCTCAGGTGGAAAATAGAATAAAAATACTTGTTAAAAAACTAGTTTTCAATTCAGGCAGAAACTCAAGCTTGAGTGAAGATTGTCTGAAAGACAGAGAGAGAGGGATGGAGAGGGTGGGATGGAGAGATGAAGGGAGAAGGAGAGATAGAGGGACAAAGAGAGAAAGAAAAGAGAAGGGGAGCGAGAGAGATTTGGAGGAGGTTTTAATTGTTTTCCCATGATGCTTTGAGGAGGGCTCAGGGCTCAAAGCGTCGGAGCAGAAAGCTGTTGGAGGGCCTATCGTCCTGGCAACCAAGCCTGACCCTTTAGCACACATGAACATGCGCACGCACACACACACATATACGCACACTGTGGTTCATTTAGAGTCTGACATCAGCAGGGAGGAATGTGGAGGGGAGGGAGGAGGTGAGGGGGGAGAGGGGGTTGATTAGGATCAGGAGGCGTTGTGGGGAGGGGGGTTGATGATGAGGAGCTGAGGAAGGAGCAGAGAGGAGGTGGGACTGCAGGGGAAAGGAGGAGAGATGATGAGGTGGAAAGGAGAAGAGGAGGCAGCAAGTACTCCTGGGAGTTTGACAAAAGTTGACAAACTGAAAGAATATCAATAGACAAATAAATAATGAAACGTTCACGTGGTGTCGGAATAATCAGAAACATGAGATCATGTGAACGCCCCCACAAGTCGGAACAACAAAATATTGGGACAAAAAGTTCCCTGATAACAAGGCCGGTGAAGCAATTTTTGAGAGCTTTTAAGGAATAGACCCATGTTGTTTCGACATTACAACTTTAATGCTGAATCAAAATGAATCAAAACAAAAGACGTTTGCCAAGTCTTGTATGCTCAGAGCCGGCCAGCTCTGGAGGAGAGAGTCGGGTGCAGAGCCAGACCTTCTGGAGGAATAAACACCTGGAGTCATGCAAGATTCTGCTCTGATCTGAAGATGTTTGTTGACTGGAGGAGAGCTCAGAGATTACTTTGAAACTTTTGGAATTTAAAAGTGGATTTACCTTCCCTCCTGGTTATCAACCTGATTGTCGGGGGTTTATGTTCTGTAATGTGGACTGCCAACAGGAAATGTCCTTTACTCCATGAATGTAACGTTACAGAGAGTCTCTGGTGAGTGCTGAGTTTAGTGATTGACATGAATTCAAACACACAAACACACACCCTCGGTGCATGCCGTTGCTTGCTGGCTTATAGCTAATGTACTGTAAAGTAATGTGGTTGTTTTGGGTGATTAAACTATGCAGTTTGATTGACCTCTTTTGATTAAACAACCACCACTGCTGAAAATCTATTGAATAGAATGAATCAACTATGAATCAGGGATATCAAATATTCACAGACGAGGTATGTTTTAGTTGTATTCATTTGCCAAATTCCTTTCCTCGCTCTCACTCACAAGTTATGGCAACAGGCGACTAAATGAAATGCACCCTTCCCTTCAGTAAACTTTTCTCTGGATTTGAACATTGCTGGAAACATAATGCAGAAATGTTACATAATATAGCTTTAAAAACTCACAAACATACTGAAGTCCGACAAACAACTACCCAACTCCAACCTGAGGAGCACAAAAATGCACCATAAGACCTGATGAGTGGGTTTGTTATATGTTGTGTTGCAATACTCACTTTTATAGACTAACTGCTATATTAACTTAGTGTGACAAGAGATAATTCTTATCTTTACAAACTCCTCTCTTGTGGGTGATCGATAAGTTCTTGCCGTGTGGTTAAATTCAAAGCAGTGGGAATCAGAGTAGTGGGAGGTGAATTAAACTGTAATTTTGTCATTGGAGACACGGTAGTGGGAAGATGATGACTAATTCTGTTGAACAGAAATCAGATTGACAGAGGTAGGATGCCATTTTTGGATTATTCAACTTCAGTCTCCGAGAGGTGATGGTAGAACAAAGATACCAACTTACTTTTTGATTGGTAATAACTGTTATTAGTGGCACTGAAGTAGTAATTTGCTGCATTTCTTATAATTGGGAAAATCAGTATTATCGCTGCAAGACATGTTAATCTGAGACAACACTAAATATATAACAGTGATTATAGTTGTATGGTAAATTATTAAATAATGTCACAAGTGACAGAACCAACTTTGTGGCATAGTTTGTGTTTTGTACTTTTTTTTTTTTATTTGATATGACAATTATTCCATGTACAAAGTCAGGTCCTAAAGATTGTTTTCTGAGTTTGGTGTGTAAGATCTTGACTGGCCTGCATTCAACAATTTGGGATGAAGAGGAACACTAAAATCTCTGCAGCTAGGTCACAAAACCAGGTGGAAAACATTCTCATAAGACTGGAAGTTTGAATGAGATGTTCAATTCTCACTTA
>NC_133225.1:27194039-27240008 GCF_040436345.1 Pagrus major | reverse complement strand
ATTACATTTTTAAGTGTAATTTTCAGCCTAATATTACCTTATATACTACCATCTACTGCATGTATCCACCCATCCAACCTACCTGCACATGGGCCTTTATTTGCGGAAAGTGGTGTATGGGCGGTGTGTGTGTAGGCGCCTCCATTGAATGTGCGGTCCAGATATACGTGTCATTAGGCCACGGCCGGCTCCCAGCCTTGCCCTTGGCTTTGCTCTTTGTAGGGCTCTTCTTCACGCTGTCCCTCAGGTTGGGAAACTTTCCTCTGGAGCCCCTAGTGGCCAGGTTGGTTGGCAGCGTGCTCCACCCATATCCACCCAATGCTGAGCACAGGGGGAGCTGTGGTGAATGAAAGGGGTGGATAGACAGCGACTGGGAGGCGTGAGGAAGAGGAGGAGTGTAGTGGGGGTGGTGTTGATACTGCTGGAACAACGAGAGATGACTCGGTGAATGGAGCTGCACCTGCTGCTGCTGCTGTTGGTGGTGGTAGATCTGATGCGTTGATTGTGAGGGAAGCAGGTGACCTGGCGATGGCGGCGGATGGTACTGTTGCTGGTTTTGACAATGATGCTGCAGCTGATGATGACTTGGTGAGACATGAAGCTGATGATGACTCGGTGATAGGTGAAGCTGATGATGACTTGGTGATAGGTGAAGCTGGTGGTGACTTGGTGATAGGTGAAGCTGGTGGTGACTTGGCGAGTGCAGTAGGCGATTAGGCGATAGTGGAGCCAGCTGGCAAGTTGGCGATGGTGGAGCCAGCTGATGACTTGGAGAGGATGGTGCTATGTGGTAGTAGCTAGGAGAGGGAGAAAGGAGCAGATGTTTCGGCGAATGGCAGCCATGTTGCGGCGAATGGGGATGGTGCTTTGGTGAGTGCAGTGGTGAAGGTTGCAGCTGGTGATTCGGCGTCTGTATTTGCAGTAAATTCTGGTTGTGCTTCGAGTGCGAGTGGCCCTTCCCTGACTTGGCTTTCCCTTTGCCAGATTTGCTCTTGGTGGCGCCACTGCTGGGCTTCTTGGGGCTACAACAGAACTCATGGCTGTGGAAATAAGTGGTCATAGCTACCGAGATATAGAAAAAGTCACAAAGAGATCTTGTTTATCTTTTGTGTCAGTCTCACCAGATCGTCTTCTTTACCGAGATGACAAAAGAGAGTAGCTCCTCAGAATCACTTGTGTCCAAATAATGTAGGTCATGCCTCTCCAGAGCAACCAATCCCGCTCTATGTCCAGTAAGAAGTTGGTATTCCTTCCTTTCCTCTCTCTCTCTCTGCAGTGTACCAGTGTGCCTCGGTGAGTTAAGATCACTGGAATATCAGAATATTAATATACAATCCCTTCTTTGTTTCCATTTCTTCGCCCTCATGGATTTGAAGTCCAGCAAAGTGAAGCATCCTCCTTTAGTCCTCCTTTTGGCTTCCTCCCCTTAGGGGTAGACTGACCCTCTTATCATCCCTCTGGGTAACAGGGTCAATAGTAAGATAAAAGGTGCGGTCTCAAGAAGAAGCAGCGGGACCTCTTGGACAAGCCTCTTTTCAGTCCTGCTTTCTCTCAGGATGTCTCCGCTTCTGTAGAGGATGCGAGTACGTTCATGCGCTCCAATGGAAGACTACGCTCCACTTCAATTCAACTCAGAGTAACTCTTATTATCCACCTATGTCATCGGGCTTTGCATCTCGAGTGTTGGTCAATCTGTAGGCGATGCAGTTTGACTGGTATATTCCAAAAGGAAAGTAGAGACACTCAAACAACTTCCTATGTTTGATTTCTTTTTGTTTTCAGATTCGTCTTCATTCTGTCCGTCCAGGAGGAATTAAGGTTAGAAAGAGTAAAATTTTCGTCGTCTTCCTTCTTTCATCTTGTCTTGTTTTGTCTTTCTGTCATGATGATTTGATATTAGGCCACATCTCTATGAACAACTCTCTTTCTCAGCCTCTCTCATCTTTCTATGCTGCCTCCCTCTCTCAGTGTCTGCCCCCCTCTCTCTCTCCAACTCTCCCTCTCTCTCCCTCTTTCCTGGATCAGCCAATTAGGGGCTTCCCCTGGACTCCTGCACATGACAGCAGCCAGGCATGACTAATCGATAGGCGACCAGGGACACTGATACAGTGCTCAGAGCTCGGTCAGTGTGTGTGTGTGTTCACAATGAGCGGAGCGCTGTGATTGGTGGAGGGCAGTCTATGAAATGCCTGCTGTGGGTTTGTGTGTGTGTGTGTGTCTTTGTGTTGGCCTACTTCCTTGTGAGAATGTGTCTCTCTGCTTGTGTGTCTCCAAGTTTAATGTCTGTTGACAGCAAAGGGATTTCAATCAACATACACACACACTTGTGATGATCATTTAAAATACAAAAGTCAGTTTGGTAGCATATCTACGATGCAGCATCAGTGACCTGACAGCAAACACTGCAAATGTCTCTCCCATTTTGGTCAAGAATTACATCTATGGTACTACTGGTTACTATGGAAACTCAATACTACCAACCAAATTTGATCATTTCAGAGAAAACTGAATGAGAAGAATGGAAAGTTTGCACCCAGTTCTTTGACCAATCATGTCATGGTTTAAATAATAATTTGATTACTTTTACATTTAAGTTTGAATTGATTTGATTCATCTCATTCTTAAAAGGTGGTGGGTCATCAAATTTGATATCACAATACTGTTGTTGTACTGCACCGAAATATTGCGATAGGTGATATTAACAGCTCTTGTTTGCTTGGCTGGAGTCCAGTCCGAAATATTGCCAAATATGTAAGCTGGTATTCTTCCTCCATGTCTGTATGTTAAAGCGCTGCATGAATGTCGCTACATCATGCCAATTAACTTCTGGTAACCTCCCAAAGCTGCCACGACAGGCCCACCTGCATTGTCTTTTCAAAATAAAAGCCCAAAGATGCCATAACAGCTGAAAGGAAATAACTGATCTGAAATCAAACACAAGCCCTGTATCGTTCAACATTTTAAACCACCCATAACTGCTTAACTTTTTAGGATCAGCATCAAATTATACTCAGTCATAGATACCAGCCACCTAAATATGCCTGATCCACACAACAAATGTTGCCCTATCTCACAATGTTGAAGAAAGTGAGGAAAATCGGGATCCATGCCTGTAACCAAAAGTTAATGGGGTTTATTCTGGGTTGAGAAGCAGCCTTCATCAAAGTTTCATGCAAATCTGTTAAGTAGTTTTTGTGTAAACCTGCTGACACACCAAAAAAAACAAACAGACACGGTGGAGAACATAACCACCCTGCAGAGGTAATACAAGATTTCTTGGAGAAACTACTCCAGCGTGATCATGCTTGTTAGAAGTTTTATTTTGTTATTGAAACACAGGTCTTGTACTGGCATTGGTCCTGAAAATAAATACCAAAATACAAAGAACTGATTTGTGAAATTATTTTTCAAACCTCAAGTCATCAGAGTTTCTCCAAACATCACTGTAATGAAACATTGATCAAGCAACAACTTTTCAGTATTTGAACATTTCTATTGCTGTACCGAAATGACTCAAATCCTCAATATTTCTTTTACAATGACATGCAGAATGACCAGAGAAAGTCAACTTTCTTATAAAATTACCAATATCATTATCATAATAAGATGGTGGCCAAGATATTTAATAGCAATTTAATCATAGCTTGTGGCTTCTTCCTACAACTGGCATTTAACAAAGAGCAGGACACACACACGCAGCTATATAGTATGAGGTTCTGAGCCTCTATAATGTCTGCTAATATATGCCACAGCTTGCCCCTAACCAACCTGAGGGAGAGGCAGATTAAAAAGCAGCACCCATGAGGAGAGCACAAAGAGATGAGGAGAGAGTGAGGGTGGTTGAGAGAAAGGCTGTTATAGCGTTTCTGTTAGTGTTCCCTGTGTAAAGTGCTGCTAGCGCTGCAGGCTAACCGCTCAGTCAGGAGAGGATGAGCAAGGAGAATAGGCTGTTAGCATCACAGTGCTAGATGAAGCCCACACTAATATAGCGCTAGAGGCCGGGAAGGGGAGGGGGTTGTGGTGAGGAATGGTTGAAGACGAGAGATGAAACAAAGACAGGGAATGGGGGGTTAGAGTAAAGGGTTTAGTTTAGAGGAAGAGTTTTAGTACAAACTACTGCTGTCTTATCCGGCAATAACACTTGTATGATCAGTCAAACAATTTCAAGTGTCCTCAATACAATATCCACACCAAAGGAGGACATAAAACACTCCCCTGAAATACTGTTATGTCTAAAACATCTGAGTCAGCGTGCCCACACAGGCTCTACCCCCACTCCCTTTTGACACGGCTCTGTGAGGAATTATTCGGAAACACTTAAGGAAACACATCAAATTAGTCTATCAAGTGTGAATCATAAATTCTGTTAAATGATTTACATAATTGATTCTTCGCTTTATTTTCTGAGTCAGACCGACCAGATGATGAAGTTGAAAGATCCAGGGAAAACATCCTCATTCATTGAGCGTCAGACCTTTGTGCTCCACTTAATTAGTGTAATGGATATTAATTAGTCTCGTAATATGCATATATAAGACTTCACAGGTCAGTCTGATTCAGAGTGAGGGTAGCTGCTGAAAAGGGTCAAAATATAAAATCTAGACAAACCTGTCCTTATATAGTAAAAACTTAATCAACCAAGGTAAAAACGAGCACAGGTCTCTTGCTGGTGTCTTGATCAGTACCAAAAGATATCAAGATAGAGCCATCTATAATTACATTTACCCATATTCTGTCAAACAATCCAATCCCAACTTTGATCCAACTTTAAATCATCCTCCGATGATATTATCAATACTCTTTCTCCTTCAACTCTTCTGCATTTTTACTCAAAACCTGATTTCTGACTGTGTCAAGCAGAATTCATGAGGATCAAGTGTTCAAAAGAGAAAGCAGACATGTAATAGGAAATAACATCTTAGCAAGGAGCTCTAGCACTTTGTGAGAAAGACTTAAAACATTCAACAAAAATCGGTAATCAAGTTCTGCATCTCAACTCCACCGTCTGCAGGGAGACAAGACTGTGACACTAGATGTCCCCAGCAGGGGGCCTCAGACTCCACAGACAGATGGAGCCCTGATGGGAACACACATCCACAGACAGGATGATGCTGTTTATTCTGTGATATTTGTTTGACAGTATGTACGATACTGTACGAAGATAGTCCTGCATCTCAAATCAATGTTTAGCAGATGTAAAATGGTGGTGGAAATATAAGCACACTGGGACACAAGGAAGTGGGGTTAAATGGAGTTATACACAAAATGATGCATTACAACATGCAGCATGTGAAAAATAAGATTATTCAATCCATTTCAAATGCTGTTGTGTTGGTTCATTTGTTACCTGGTTGGTGGCTATCATTTTTTATATGTATCTATTATATCTGCTTAATTTTAACACTGCTAGCAAAGTATTTTGCAAATGTTCACTCCAGCATGATCCTATTTCAAGTACACTGATATTAGAGGGAAGCTGGATATTACTGCAAATATTTTGTAGCCCCTATGCCAGTGTAATCGTACCGGTATCAGAATATCAGTATTTGCATTTTTTGTGTCCGATCTTCAGTTTAAAAAAAATATATTATAAAAATGCACTACTTTGGCTCTGATGCAGCACCCTCTATCTGTCTGCGGTCTCAGTCATTGTCCACAACACTATCTGATCTGGTTGCACATCACAAGTAAAAGCCTATCAACACTGAATAATCTAAATCTGTAAAGTAGCTAATACCTAACGTTATTATTTAAATGCAGTGGAGAGGATAAATAAAGTAGTAGAAAATGGCAATACTCAAGTAAAGTACCTCAAACAGTACTTGAAATTGTAGTTAGTTACATTCCATCACTTATTCTAATTTACTGTAATTGTTGTCGGAATCAGCCCTGAAAAAAACAACATGAAACAACACAATCCCTATAAAGAAACCATGTCATAACTCCAAGTATTGCAGAGTGTTAACAGTATTTCAGCAGAACACTGGTGTCAGCTCCATGAACATTTAAAAATATCAACTGATTTTACTGTTCCTTCATGCTACTGACTGAACTTCTTACTAAAAGTGACTAACAGCTGCAGATAGACTGACATCACTGAAGGTAAAGAATATTAAACACTGCGTCTCAACACAGCAGACCTGTGGTCTCCATGGATCCGGTGGGTGATGAGATATGTGAAGTTACAGCCTAAGATCTTCATTATCATATATCACACCAGCAGCGCACAACATGGCAGAATAAATCAGTATTCATTTAGAGTGTCTGTGGTGATTAGAGCCGGGATGTGTTTAGGGATGGGGTTAAGAAGTCATGGTGCCGTGTGAAAGGCCTCATCTAAACATCTCTAAACATCTAAACTTTTATTACAAGAAATTATTGAAACTGATGTCAATTTGGATCTTTTAAATCAAAGCTGAATTAATTCATATTCTATGTTTGTGGTAATAAATAGAGGTAGAATAGAGAGGCCAGGGTTTTACTTCAGAGCCTAGATTATGTAATATGATGAGAAAACAATTCTTCTTAAAACAAAGTATGAAAAAACAGCACGGACGTACCATCAGAAGATCAAGCAGTTGTCTAACATGTTAACCAAGCAGAGAGAGTGTAACATGAGCATCCCATTGGAGTCATGCTTCTAGCCACCAGACGAATCAAAGTCCAATACTCCAATACTTTGGTCTCCACTGTATCCTGACAGAAAGTCTTTAGCGCTCTGGATGCTCAACTTGCTTCACCACGAATACTCTGCTTGTCAAGCTTGTTAGCTGGAAACGTTGTCTGACTACTGTTTAATAAGAGGGTCTGAGGAGAGCAATGAGACTAAAAAAATATGTATCACAGCTCAAGGAGAGTCATTTTGTTTCAAAACGAGGGTCTAAAAGAAGCTAAATGCTGCATAGGACTGCAGGGCAATTTGGTTCATTCAAACATTTAAAGGTGCCCTGTGGAGTTTTCCAGTGTTTTGTTTACATTCTGTGTTGTGTGCATCCTTGGGGTCTAACAAAACACAAGGATGCATTCCTTCTGCATAAAACATCAGCAAAGCCTAACATTTCTAAAACTGCACTGTTAACATCCAAGCAAGCTGTTGTTGCAAGGAGTCTTTTTCTTCCTTGCCTTTGCTGGTGCATTGCTGTGTTTCTGTGCATGTTACCACAACCTGTTAAATAATGTGATACAATTGGCAGTAATGTGTTTTGTGTGTAGTGCATACCTTGAATGAAGCAAAAAGTTGCATGTGTTGATTTACCCAGAATTCCTACCAGTGAATCCCTACCCTACGCATTTGGGCCACCCAGATAAGTGAACCGGAAATACCACTGTCTCACAAACTGCTCAGTGGAATTGGTTGTAGAGTAATGTAAAAAAAACAAAAAAATAAATAAATATTATTAAGTTTTTTTTTTACTTCTTCAAAAGAGCAGAACAAAAAGATCAGTTGGGTGTTTGTGTGGGCAAACAAAGAGATGTTTTTACTGCCTGTTACATGAAAACCCCCCAAAATCCTGCACATTTGTACCCACGCTCTGGTCCATTATCAGGTACAATTTCTGATATTTTACCTGGCAAGGATCTAAGGGCTGTAAATGAAGTGATCAACAGTGTTTGGTTTCTCACGCAGCATTTTTCAATCTGTTTTGGTTGGCATGTATGATGCTGAAATTGGATCAAAGAAAGTTTTGTAGGTGATTGGGCCCATGTACTTTTATCAAAACTTATGTACAGCACGTGTTTAAAACAAAGAATACATCTCTTGTTTTCTTTATTAGTCAATAAACTGAAATCCAATACAATCTCATCATTTCAAATACTGTAAACAGGGCTAATATATGGTGTAATGGGATCTGAGAGTTAGTAGTGGGGTCAACAGGGGCAGACTTCTTCACTCTATAGAGCCGATCTCTGGTGAACCTCCTCCTCTCACACTGATTGATGACTTCAGGAAGTGATACTTGTTGTGCAGCTGTTGGTGAAGATCACTTCCTAAGGTCAGGACTTGCAGTTCAACAGTAACTGAGCGACTGGTGTTCAGACTACAGTGCTCTCTTTTTTCTTCTATCTGTGTCACCCTTTTTCTGGTGAAACCCAAGCTTGTAGTCTGTTGTGCCTCACTCCAACTGTGAGCCAAAGAATCAGAGTGAAGTAATGCGGCTGTAACAGTATTCTCTGTTAAGGATATGGTCTCAGTATCTGTTGCAGATTAGTTTGCCTCTTGTCTCTCTCTGTCTCCATCTAGGTGTCTACAGTGTCTTCCACCCTCGAGATCTCATCCTCCATGACTTAATTACAAACTCCGTTTTAACTGTCTAGAGACGCTGCCCTCTGCCTCTTGCAGAGATCAAGGGAGCTACAACCACTACTGCAGTACAACAAAAAAGAATTAAGAATAAAACTATACAGACTAACTTCCAACGCTGTACGGTCGAATTACAAAGAGTTTGCTCATTAATTCCTCCTCCAGTTCCATGTCAGGCTTGCTTGTTTCAAACAAGTGCTGAATACTGTTTTAAAAGAGGGTTTGAGAAGTACCATGACACTCACAAAACATGTCTCTGAGGTTATTGAGGGTCATTTTAATTTAAAATAAGGGACTAAAAAAAGTTAAATGTTAAGTGAATGAAGACTATATAGAATTACTTCCAACACTTACAAAGAGTTTGATCAGTAATTCCTCCTTCATTTATTGCAATTACACAATATGTCCACCAGCTCAAATCAGGTACAAACAGGAAAGAGAAATAACAATAAAAATGACATATGGGCTGCAACTAATCTTTATTTTCATTATTGATTAATCTTCTGATTGTTTTCTTGATTGTTCTATCTGAAAATCATCAAAAAAGTTGGGAAATATCCCATGTTGAGTCCAAAGTGACATTAGAGTAGCTTGTTTTATCCAAACAACTGACCGAAATCCAAAACTATTAAGTTAATTACGATACGTGACCAACTAAGAAAATACTGCACATTTTAGAATCCGAAACCAGCTAATTTTTGTGATTTTATTCTGAAAAAATACTGAAATAATTAATTAATTCAGCATAGTTGCCAATTCATTTTCTGTCATTCAGCTATCTAATTAATAAATGGATTGTTGAAAGGTGCAATATGTAGCTTTGGGTAAGAAATGTAATCAGAAAAGTGAAATCCTCACTGATTGATTTTCATGTTATAATAAACTGAATAAACAAACAATTTCACACTCTTTGACCTTTTTTATATTTGCAGGACTCTTTCACAGTAGGTAGCAACTTTCTAGATTTGAATACTCTTCTGGGGAACTTAGTTCCCTCTAAGGACTGCTTGTTTGTTTGGTTATAAAAAGGTATTCATTAAATTAATATTTTTGAGTTTGTATTATTAACTTATACATATTTTAAATATTACCTTTCTGAGTTTGAATTTATTCCCATAAATACAAAGTGCACACGGCAAATAAGGAAATTCATTCCACCAGTCCATGCATCTGTGGCAAAGTCAGGTAATAAGTAATTTTATTTGTTACTTTCATCCTTCTTTAATCTTTAACCTCAAATTTGAACAGCCAGAGAATTGTTTGCCAAGAAACCTTGTAAACTTTTTGTTCTACACTGATGTTAAAGATCTGGTGGTAAAGACTTTCTGGTGGCAGACAGGTGCCCTTCTTTGAAATCCTGGCAGTGTTAACGTTCATTTGTGTTACAGGATGTCAGTGAGTTACATTGCATTAAACTTTAATTTTAATCAAGGAGCACACTGGATGGCCAACGAGAAGGCACAGCAATTACAGGTCAAGAGAGACAGCATCACTTACATGGGACAAAGTTTGTGGTCTTGTATTATCTATGTAACAGTAGCTTTCAGCCAATTACAATCTGTGTCTTATACAGTAATGAGCCTGTCATTTCCTGTAACACATCCATGTGTGACTGCATGACAGAAGTTCTCATATCACTCTGCATGCTAACATCACACAAGCAGACAATGTTGCTGTAAGACAACAAATAGTGACTCTCCAAAGCAGCAACAATATGTGAATGCAAAGCTTTCAGAGACAAATATTTACTAATATGGCAGCAAGCAAGAATAGGGTTGGGCTGATAGATGACAGTCATAGACTACTGAGCCCTGTACCATGATTTAAAAGGCCTCTCGCCAGAGAATGTAATAAAGAAGTGTGTCCCTTCAGAGTTGCGGTAAGGCAGGAGTTGTTGGTGTTTGTGTGATGTGGGAGAGATAATGAAAAGCAGTTTGTTACTGCTTGATGCACTTACATTACCCTCAATGTCCTGTTTATAATTTTTTTTATTACAGTCCAGTTAAGGCAGTTTTGATAAGAAAGACACTCAGGTTACATTGGGTGGAGCAGTGTTTCTTTTCTTTTCTACTGTTAGTGTGTTTCTTTCTATTGTGCCATTGTCATTTGGGTTTTCATAGCTTAGCGTCCTCATATATCTGGCAAGCTGAGGCTGCTAAGTTACAGACAAGATTGAAACACTTCTGAATCTAGATGTATGTCGAATGCTCGGCAGGCAGGAATGTTAGAGCTAATCTGACTCCCTACTCTGCACTGTAAATTTTAAAAGTTGACTTTACTGAGTAAAGTAGACAGTTTGTACAAACTTTTTAAACGTTTTAACAAATTCAAATTATTAGTCCACTAATTTTTAGTAGTTTTGAGGTAAACGGTTTCCTCGATTTTTTTAAAGTAGTCACTTTGTCAGATTTCACAGTGTGGTGACAGGAAACAGGAGGAGTTGTTTTCTTAAATGGGTGAGATCAGTGGGTCAGAGCAACAGTTGGAAACAGCGGTGACTACAGTGGTGTGCTGTGGCTTGCAGTTAATAAACACACTTCTGCCCTACGCAAACTTTGAAGAGACACACTACCACAAATTCAGAAGCACATAATAACCACACTCCATCCCCTGCCCCCTGAACGATGATGTCATTGTCCATCACAGTGTATACTCTGTAGTAAATGCAATTCTAAAACATGTATGTATGTATATCATCCTGTGTAAGAGACCTAATTTTTATTGTGTAATGAAACAGAATATATAATAAAGTATATTCAGTAGTATCAAATCCATCTATACTAATTACAGGAGGATATTATAGAGCTGCATTATGTTGTGTTCAGCCTCATTAGTTAGTGGTCATAATAAGTGATTGCTCGTGGTCAGCTAATCTGTGTTGATTATATCAGCATAGAACAGGCTGGAGGTAGGAGACTGATGGAGAGGGAGGAGAGAGAGAGTCTGTGTGTGTGGAGACGTCTGTGTGTGTGTGTGTGTGTGTGTGTGTGTGTGTGTGCGCGCGCTAGTGTGTGTGTGGGAGAGCGCTGATATGCAAGCCTCATCCCACACACAGAAGGTGATGCAACACCTCACACACTCTCAAGCACAAGCACGAATCTAATGCACCGCTCACTGCTAGAATACTGTGTGTGTGTGTGTGTGTGTGTGTGCACGCGTGCGCATAACTGGGAAAGCAAGTATATTAAGATGTTAAGTTTCCACACACTCATCTACTTTTTTTATTTCTCCATAACTCTCTCTCTCTCTCTAACACACACACACACACACACACACACACACACACACACACACACACACACATCCAAATGCCATACTCTGCTTGTTAATCAGCATAGCAGCATCACCATGACAACAACTGATGCCGCCCGCAGTGTTGGCCAGCAATCAGAGGAGCTCATTGGTTACCACGAGCAATGGTGGTCCAGGTTGTAAACATTTGCATTAGCCCCTCCCATTGATGACATCACCTTCATACTCTTAGTGGCTTTTCTATTGATAAGATGAAACAGTCTCAGGGGCTCTTGTTCACTCATTTAGGAAATAACTCTGATTGATTTTTGGGACAATTTCTAAACTGCCACAGTGGCACACAACAGCTGATCAGGATCAACCAAAGTGGGCAGTCAGTCACGGTGCCTTGTAGGTTTCAAGGTTGGTGGACAAGGTTCCATCAAGTATGGACACGTTAATGGTTTCAAGTCATTAGTTTTAACCATCAAATTGCTCAAACATTTATTCCTATTTGATCTGAGCACAGCACTGACATGAGAGGGTGGGAATAAACGTCAATTCTGTGCAGGTCTGTGGTGTTTAGAAAGGAAAAGGTGAAGGATACACCGACAAGACAATACTCATATTCTCTCTCATAACTTTTCATGATTTCTAAAAACAAATGCCATACATTTGTTTAATTCCTTGTCGCAAATGTTGTTGTTTCTTTAGATTAATATATGGCCAGTGCAAATACTCCTCCACTCGCCTTCTCTGCTATATTACTATGTGGCGATGATGTATAGTTTCTGGCTGCGGGAGGTGAAAATTCACAGTTATGGTGTGAACATTCCCCAAAATACAACACCTTCTTGAGTTTATTACATACTGCCCACTCAACAACAGATTATACATACAAATAGTATGTAAGAAACTGATTAAGTTTCATAGTATATATATAAGTGGGTACAGTACAAATGCACCTAAATATGACCTTCACTGCCTATTGCACCACCAGAACAACAGATTTAAAACAAGACGACAGGGCAAACCAGAGAAGTCTACTTCTGCAAGGTGGTATCCCATGAGGCCCAGGGAGAGTGGAAAGTTTCCTTGGGCAGCAGAAGGATAATGAGCCACTCTTCACAGAAGCAGGTTGTGTGTTGGGGAGAGTAGGTTGAACTCTAATGTACAGACGCACTTCGCAGTATGGGATGAGAGCGTTAATGACGTGGCTCCCACGCGTTTTCCATTTTAAAATTACCCAATATGTATAAATTACATTTCCATACGTCATTCTAGCAGAACTATAGATTTGTCACTCACTGTTTGACAGTGGTGGAGGAAGTATTCAGATCCTTTACTTATGACAGTGTTTCACTATTATATCTGATGTTTCTGAGTAATATTACTGCTGCATTCATGTGTATGTTGCATTTTACTGCTGTAGATGTTTAAGGCTGAGCTACTACTTTATATTGGCTTGTTTAATCTACAGCAATGCATCAAGTGTGAGAATTAGACAGATCTGAAAGGTCAACTTTTAAGGCTACATACAAGGAAAATACTCAAGTCATACTCATGTACATCAAACTTATATTTTAGTGCAAGACTTGGCAACAGGGATGACATTTTTTTCTAGGCAAAGCCGAATATTAGCATCGGCCTGGTCCCTTTGACAGAAAACTAGGATTTTTCAATTGGATTTTGCATTATTGCAAAGAAATAATCTATGTGTCAAACACAACTTTATGATACAAACACATTTTGTGGTCACCACCACTAAGCTTCCTACGACACTATACTATACACAATTTACTATAAATTGATCAATCTACAAGTTGGAAAGTTTGAGATAAGTTTGCAAGTAAAGTCTGCCTGTAAAAACGGACTAGGTAGTAGATGAGTCTCCATGTTTGATATGATGACATTTAATGTCGCCGACAACGGCTGTAGTCTCTTTAAGCCACTTGTTGAGACCATCTATTTCAAGACACGTAACCGCTTTATAAGTTAAATGTGGAGTATTTCTTGATGTATTTTATGTTGTAGAACAAAATTTGAAATTCTTTTAAGCTTAAAAACCTATTAAAACATTAGTGACTGCAGAAAGAACTATTTAACTCATAACCAGTCCTGATCAAATCATCAACCAACTGACACTTAGTATGAGTCCATCAGCTGACTCTTTAGGTTGATAAATTATAATCCAAGTGAGTTATGTGCATGATTTATTCCCATTGCCCACTTTGAGCTAATAGGCGATCAGATTTCTCTCCTAATCAATCACTAATTCTCTCCTTCAATGTCTTATTCTGTCTCTCTATCTATCCCTCCCTCTCTCTGGCTCTGTCCATCCCTCTCTACCTCCATTTCCTGTGACCACTAAACACCTCTTTAAGGCTTTTAGAGCCCTTTCTGAACAACAAGGATGACTTTCATACCTCTGCTTTACCACTCATCAATTATACAGAGACAGGGTGGGAGCTGTGGGGAGAAGGAGAGAGGGTTACTGTGTTTGTCCACAACAAAAACAATGGAAAGAGTCTGGTTAACCCTTTATTTTTGATTATTGAGGTTAACAAACTCAGGTGAAGTTTTAGTATTAGAAGTGGAAACTGAGTAACTCACAATACAATGCAATCCACAATATGCTGCCCCACAATTAAGATTATATTACATTAAAGTGATTCTATGATAATAGATAAAAATCATCTGGCGATATGTCACAATAACTGAGGAACACAAAATGCGTCCCCCTCAATGTGTCACAAAATGTGTCTTACTAAAAACTTGGTATTTCACCCAGATGGGCGTGGTTTTGCAGAACGTGACTTTGGCGAGCTCTGTGACCGTTTCAGCCTGCTAGTGCACTATGCTATTAGTGCATGTTGATTTTCAATAATTTGTGTATTTGACCTCACATCTATGTGCATGGAAAGTTAGCCTAAGATGAAACAAAATGACTGAAACTTGTCCATGTCCATGTGTGTCAAAGGAGAGCCGGGATGAGTCATGCTAATTTAGGTCTGTTTTAAGGCTGCCCCTGACTAATGTCAAGTAACAGGAAAAGGAAATGGACAAATGGGACTCAGGCTGGCTAAACAACATGAGATCAGAGACTGTTGCACCCACATTTTTGTCAGGGATCTGTCTCCACCACAACATCTCAGATCAAGCCGTTTCATTCGACACTCAGCGCTGGACTACAGGGGGACGAGGAGAGGTGGACACAACGTGGGTGGATAGTGTTTTCAAGATGTTGAACTTTTGAAGTGAAAACACTGACCATATTATCATCACCAGTATAATGCTGCTGTTTACATTCACCCTGACGCAGATTCAAAAGATGAACTATGTGTTTATGTAACCTGTATATAAATCACTGGATATATGATCTGTAATTTGTGTAGCATGAAAGAGTATATGAACTTCCATGTCATTATGCAACCCTGTGCTGTTTAATGATGGATAAACTACCGTGTACCTTGTTTAATTCCAATGTAAAATAGCCATAGACGGGATAAGGGCCGAATTACCAGAAAACAGAACATTTCTGCAGTCAAAATATTAAAAGAAATGATACAACTATGCCTCACTAAACTCTTTTCAATCTGTGTAAATTAAATTTACAGAGACCACAAGGAGCGATGAAGTAGTGACTCCAGTAAGTCCAACTGTCAGGGAAATCTGTTCAGATAGCCTGCATGTTTTATTAAAAATATCGATGTTTGGCACCAGTGTATCGCTAATCCTAACGCAAGAGAAAGCAATGCGATATATTGCCGAATCAATATTTTATCCCACCCCTATTCAGTATAAGATATGACATGTTGCTTAGCCTTTAGCTAGCTCCTATTGGGCTCTAAAGGGAGATAATCAAACTACGATCAAATCACAACAGTGACTCTAACTAAAAACAACCTTACATCAACTATCGACAGAAAAAGACAGATTGCCTAGTGGGCAAATAGTATAAAGCATCAATACTTTTAGTGCCAGTGAGGAAGAGGTTTTGCAATAAATGCTTTCCGTTGAGATAAAGTACGATGTCTGGGCTCTAACGTATTCTAGACCTATAAATGTCACATTGCTTTACTCTATACAGCTGAATAATTTGATTAAAGAGTAATGTGTGTGTGTGTGTGTGTGTGTGTGTGTGTGTGTGTGTGTACAGGTAAATATTACACACTTCCCAGTTTCGGTTCAACCATCAAAATCTAATCTGGCCTTGACTCTAGACACACAGACAAACACACACACACACACACACACACACACACACACAGTTTGAAATGAGTAATGGTATGTTTTTAATTTGACCTATGAGGCCAAATCAGCAGATCCAAACCACTTTCATCAAATAGTTTAAAAAAAACAATCTCTTGCATCAAAAGGACTAACAGCTGTGTGTGTGTTTGTGTGTGTGTAATGTAATGGCCTATCAGTCATGCAGTAAGTGCCTTAGACAGGAAAATGGCAACACCTTGGGAAAACACTGGCCAATATGATTACTGCAGGCCAGGGGGGTGTGGGTGGGATAACTTTTTCCATGAGCTGTGCTGTAAATCTGCAGACAGCTGTATACTGTAAGTGCTGCAGGGCTGAACATTGTGAGTGGTCCCTCGTCCACTCAGGAGTTTTAGATCAATAATGCAGGTCTGGATCCAATAGTGGCAATTCTGCATGTGTCATCTACAGCACAAACACTATTTAACCTGTTTTTTGACATATCTGAGCATCGGCTTTGCTGTGACGGAAAAGCTGGTGTATCAACAAAAGCAACAAAGTGAAACTAAAACAGTCTTAGCCAAAGTCCTGTTAGGCAAGTCTCACTACTCAGCAGCCATCTTGGCAATGGCCCCTAGCAGTTGTTTCAGGCTAACAAGACCAGGCCCTGACCTAAATGAATGGGGAAAGAGTCATAATTTGATGATGTATAGGATTACCAGTCAAATCTAATAAAAAACACTTAGAATGTTTGGACTTCTACTTCTATGGCGCATGTGCACTGTTTCACAATACCAAAAAGAATTTCCAAAAGGATAACAAACAAAACTATCGAACGTCTTTTACAGCTCCTCCTGTTTCTTACCTATAAAGTCCATCAGCAGTCGCATCAAATCGGTTGAAATCTCAACTGTGCACCCGTGTCAGTGAAACAAGGCGACTGGCTGATATGTTTCCCAGTTCAGCTTTGATAAAGGCACATGATTGGCTTCTGGGAGGAAGGGGCGGGTTATGTGTCATACAGTCTGGGGTTACGGACTCTATTCAAAATGGTTTCCTTTCTCCTGTCTCCTTTCTTATAAGATCTCTGGCTAAGCAAATTAATCATGTCATAGACGATGTTTGAAACTAGAGCCTAGAGTAGAGACTACTGATATACTGGCTACGATATATCTCCAATATATCTATGATAGGCCAATATCAGCCAATAGTATCAGCCAACACCGGCCGAAAGTGCATCGATGCATCGGTCGGGCTCAGTCCACCAAAGAAACTAAAAATTGCATCTGACAAAAACAACAGAACTGTGTGGAGACTGTGCGGAGTTGCCATATAATACATGAAATTAACATAATTAAGTTTCCATAATGTTTCCACATTGTCTTTGAACTATTTTCAAGAACATTCAGTTACATGTTTGCTAGATTTGAATGAAGTTGAGTAATTTAAGAACAATAAATGCTGATCTTTTAAAAGAAGAATGAAAAAATATTCTCACAAACAGAAATGCCTCTAGAAAACAGCAAATTTTCTCTTTACCACTTAACTATTGCCCTGTGCTAACCTGTGTATAACTGATTTTGTCATCAGGACTCAAAGATTGTTCTGAGTGGTTTGCCTGTTCATGTTTTAATTTTAGTGATACAGTGTCCCAGGGTGGGAGGATACACTAAAAGGGGGCTCTACATTGTAGAAACTGATATTAATATGGAGACCACAGACAGTCTTCCAGGACCAGACGGTGCACATTTAAAAGTGAGTAAAACAGTGAAAAGGCTAAACTTGTACATGAAGCAAAACTACATGAAAGAGATGAAAATGTGCTTTGGATTAGAGAATCTGAACAGACAGAAGGGATCTCTGATGTATTATTGGAATTATGGGAGTGGTGAGGAGACCAAGAGGCTCAAGATAACTGGAGACTGTTTGCTGCAGCATCTGTCAACATCAGATATTTATCAGGTAGGTATCAGTCCTGCTCTGCTGGGTCCTTCAAAGGCTGTGGAGATTGCTTTGGATATCAGTTTAGTGATTTACGCAACCTGCTGGTGTGATGACTCAAGTTGGTTATCATGGATGCCAATGTTATTTATGATCTCTGTCAGCAACAATGCTGCGGGCCCACATCCCCCAACCAATCGGTGCAAATATTTCCCCCTCATTTATCCATCCAGGTAGGCTAAGGACACATTATTGATGTATCGTTATTATAGCGAAGCCTTTGTAACAGTGCCAATGTATGTAAGTATTTTTGTCTCAGCATGTGAAAAGTCGTTATAATGATGATGTAATGGACAGCTAGCTGGATCTATACTCGACACACAGGGTTAATGGCAGACCCACAGTAGATAGCGACAGCGTAGCATTTGAGTTATAGCTTGGCAATAACTGTGTGTCACCCACTGACAGCAGCGCTGCAGCACTGTCATTCATAATCAGACCATATTACCCTTTCATTACATTCCCAAAGGTAATCGTATGTGCAATCTCTCATTTTGTTTGTGATATACAGTGACTATGAGCCACTACGGTGCTTGTTACTGTACACCAAGTTAACTTCTATCTCATCTTTTCTCATTGCTTAATATGAGACCACTGCTGTGCAATCAACACGTTTTCTTATTTGAATGGAGTTACAGAAAAAGAGACGATTTTCTTAATGTTGTCTTCACTATTAATGCTCTCATTACAATATATGTAAGAACAGCAAAAAAATGACCAATTACAATTCTTGCTGTCTCAATGTAATATCTCTATAGAGTCCATAAAGTTACACTCACCGGCCACATCATAAGTTAAGGCCCTTACACAATGGGGGCATTTTTTGCATGTCAATCATTTTGCATGTCAGTACTTTCACACAAAATGTAAATACTACATGGCGAAGAGAGAGGTTGATCATATTGTACATAACAGACGTCAAATCACAACTCATGACAATGGCACAATCATAGACTTATAGAGACAATGTGGCAAAAGTGAGTTGGGATAAGTAATCTCAATTGTTCTCTGCACAGACAGACTGCCACAAACTGTATGTGGGATTTACTTATGGGGAACTGAAGGGGTTTTATCCATCTGTGCTCTTGTCAAATTCACAAGACTACTTTGCTAAAAACAGTAAAATTACCTCACAGAACATGTGATTTGCTTGTCTATTGCTCGGTTAGTTTTTTGTAACTTTGGTGTTTTAACGTATTAATTCATCTTAATGGTACGGACCATACTGGAGTCCCAGGACAATCAGCTGACATGAACCCGGTGGATTTGACCTCTCTCTAGCTACGTGTCAGCAAGGGCCCTCTCACAGCTCTTCAATCTGGCACCGTTTTACTTCCAGTCCTGCTTGGTCTGCGGTAAGTATCATTTCAATGTGTCACAAATTCACATATTGGAGCATCCGATCGCAATTAGCATCGCCGCTACTGTGAATAGTTTTGATGCAACATATTTGCAGGCACAGCCCGAGTGGTCAAAGGCCATTACACCTGTACAATGTAATGCAATCCAATACAAAAGCTCTACCATGGATTCAAACTTTTTGAAACTTGTAATTTTTTTAGTTTTTGTTGACTCTGTCAGAAAGGCAATTGTTCTACTTTATATTTATTACTGAGGTCAAAGTGGGCAGGAGTGATGCTGAAGCTCATTAAACTGAAAGGTGTTTCTAATAATCTGCCACTCTCATGTATGTTAATGCAGTGGCCAACATATCAGAAACACCTCTATATATAACAGTTCAGTTCAACTCTGTTGCAAACTACTGTACAACCTCAATTATAGCCATGTCTTTAAATTAACACCTCTCTGACAGTGTCACTCAAGACTTAACATTATTATCTTTTTAAAGGCAGAATTCATGGCGTAGCTTTTGTATTGGACCATATTAGATTGTATAAGTGCACCAAATGAAGTGGCCGGTGAGTGTACATCTTTGAGGAGGCAGCTATGGCGTAGCTACGTCTGCTATGTAGGTAGGCTCTGAAGTTATGTCGCACATTCATATGGCACAATATATGATGCACTTTATGTAAAGGAAATGTGAAGCCACATCATATATAAACACTTTAATGTTTTCTATAAACGTGTGGTGAGGTCAGCCACACACCTTTCTTTTGCATGGTGGGATTTTGATTTCAGTGTACCATCCAGTGCCACTGGACTGCCAACGTGCAAATGCAATCATCAGCTAAATGATGGCTTTGCCATGGCAACACACCGGCTCTCTGGGTCTCAGACACTGTGCCAGGGCTCATTTCCATGACAACATTATCAAAAATCTCAACCACAAACAGAGAGCTGCTTCAACCTCAATTTAAAACATACCTGCTGCCCCTGACTGCCTCTCTGTTCTGGCTAAGAAACTGAAACTAGAGAATGTTTGCTAATGTAATCACACACACACACACACACACACACACACACACACACACACACACACACACACACACAACAAAAACCCAGCTTAAGTTACATGCCTCCCACCCTGATCCCCTACACCCCTCAAGCATAAAGCACACGCAGCATGTGACGTGTGTGTTACCTGGCCAGCATTGATACAGTCGGTAAAGGCACTCCTCCTGGAGAAGAACATAAGGAGCTGCTGCCAGCGAGAGGAGGATGTGGAGGGGGAGGAGGAGGCGGGTGAGGAGGTGGAGGGGGAAGAGGTGTGGGGAGGTGCCAGCTCCTCCGAGGAGCCACGCTTGGGTCCTAGTTTCTGTTTGACTCCTAGACCCGCCCCTTGACCCCCAGATGCCCCGCCTACCCTCGCACTACGGGGGTACAGGGTGTTGTTGCCGAAAATATAGTTCATGGTCTCTGACGTCTGCTCGTCCCTTAGACAGACAAGATAGAGTTCATGTTGTCGCACTTCTCCACTGCCTCATCTCTAGTTTCTCCCCTCTGTCGCTTCGCTCTCCCTTTCTTTCTCTCTGTCAGACACACAGTCCAGCTCTTCCTTCTGTCACCAGTTCTGCTGAGGATTAGGTTGCTATTGATGATATTTCCATCTTCTCGTCTCTGCTTTCTCTTAATGTTATTATCTCTTTATTTTCCCTTTTCTCTTCTTCAGCTCCCTCAGGAGTGAGAGAGCAGCTGGCAGATGGAGAGATGAGGAGGAGGAGCTGGAGGAGGAGCTGGAGGAGGAGGTAGAAAGTGCAGGGCAGGTAGACAGAGTCCTCTCAGAGTTGGAGTTGGTCTCTCAGGGTAGCTGTACATCCATCTACCTGTCAATCCGTCTGCTCGTGTGTCTTTGTTGTCTATCCATTTGTCCATCATCCCATCTTCTCTCTAGCCAGGAGAAATGTCCAACATCCACATCTCTGCCGGTCCAAAATCTCCTCTCCTCTCCTCAACTCCTCTCTTTCCTCTCTTCAGAGAGAAGTGAGGGGGAGCGTGGGCCAGGCAACGACAGGATATGAGGATTGATTATTTAAGGGAGTTCACTCTTTCTCTCTGTCTTTCTCCACCCCACCTCTTCCTCCCTCGCTCCCTCCTCCTCTCTCGTCCAAGGAGATGACCAGTCAATCTCCACTCTGTCACTGTGTGCGCTCCCATTAAATATGGAAGGAAGAAGGGAGGGAGGGCTGGCTGGCTGGACGGATGAAAGGAGGGAGGTGGAAGGATGCAGGCGAGGAGGAGAGCATCTGAAGTAGGTGGATGGTTGCGAGAATCACTCTGCAACTCTTGTTTCTCCTCCCCTCCCTTCTACATCTGTGATGTCGCTCCAAGTCTCACTCTCCCTTCTCGTCTCTCTCACTCAGTACAGTACATTACTCAGTCTCTCTTTCTCCCCCTCCCTTTTTTCAGCCTCCCCCACACCCACCTTGTCTCTCGTTCTGTGTCTCTGTCTCTCAGCAAATTGTCTTTTCCAGTCTTTTATTGAAGCTGCAACCCGACGCCTCTCTCTCTCTCTCTCGCTTACTGTCAGATATCATTACTGGTACAAGACACGCCCCTACTTTCCAGCCAGCCAATGACAGAACAGAACCCCCACCTCCAGCACTCACAGTAAATACACACACACACACCCTCAAACATGCATGCACACACAAACATATGCAATAATGCCTGTTGCAGGTGGACAGATAAGGGCATTCATTTGTTTGTTGTGTGCGTGTGTGAGTGTGTGCGTGTGTGTGTGTGTGTCTGTGCGTGTGTGTGTGTGTGTGTGTGTGTGTGTGTGTGTGCGTGTGTGTGTGTGGGAGAGAGAGAGAGAGAAAGAAGCGAGAGTGAAATAAGAGAGAGACGTTCACCAGTGACAACAACAACACACTGAAGCACAGTACCAACAGGTGCACTTGTAATGTGTGTGTGTGTGTGTGTGTGTGTGTGTGTGTGTGTGTGTGTGTGTGTGTGTGTGTGTGTGTGTGTGTGTGTGTGTGTGTCAAAGTACATGCATGCATCAGTGGATAGGTCTCCTGTTTATACATGTGTGTATGCATATGTGTGTGTGCTGGAGAGATATCTTCTCCTGAGGCTGTTTCTAGACACTGCAGCACCCAGCTCTCCCACACACTTTCACTCACTCTCTCTCATGCACACACACACACACACACACACACACGCATCGCGCATGACTCCAGAATGGAAAACAACAGGCTGTTGCTGGGCACCAACTGAGATAAAAGAAAAGAGAAGACAGGGGAGAGGAAAGGAGGAAAGTACACAACCAGGCTAGCAAGTGTCCTCACAGCATCCCTCTAGCCTGCCATACAGGCCGAGAGGCTTTAGCATGCACTGGATGAGCGAGCATGTCTGGGCTAAGGGAAAGAGCAGCCAGGCTTGTGACTATAGCTGCAATTACTAGCTCACCAGCAAAAACTGAACAAAGCTATTTCCAGCAGTATCCCCCAGCATCTGAGGTGTACAGTTAGCCTATACATCTATCGTAGCCTCCCTGAGGATTAGCCACAGGTGGGGCAAGACCCCTGTCACAGCTTCTTCCTGTTTCCTTGGGAACTGTATCTATGGCAACAGCTTTTTCGAGTCCTGAGGTACACCTGATACTGGCTGACTAATGTGTTGTTTCCTAGGATCTGAACACACGTCGCTGAGATTTCTTATGCTTTAAACTTAAAAAATAAGGACAACTGCTTCATATGTGACAGAGAAGCTGAGTGGGTGAGAGTGATTTTTGGAGAAGTACGGTAACTACCACTTAACAGTTTGAATATTAAAGAGCTACAGACTGGCCAAGTTGCTACAAGACTACAAGGGCTACAGATATTAAAAATCCTAATCCACACAGTTGGTAAAGTATCATTTTTGGCCGTACACTCTGTCCACACCACAAGAAAGTCACTGGGCAACCTAGAAGACTTAAGTTGGGGCAAAAAGTGGACTGTGACTGACAGTGTAGGAGTATTTCACATTCAATTACATACATTTTACCTTATTGTCAAGACCAATATCCCACCAAGTCAAAGTTGTAGTAGCTGGCTATAGCTGTTATTCCAGCCATTCGACATTGCACACATTACTATCAATTTATTTGAAGTAACAAAGCACAAACAGGAAATGACAGGAGATTAAGCAACAAAAGCCACTCTCGTGTGAGGTTTTACTTTGACGTATCAGTTAAATGCCAACATTAGCATTTGGTAACACTTAATACTAAGGTCCTCGTACTAAACATTAGTTAATAGGTAATAATGTCCTACAAGTCCTTTAAAGATGCTCTCATAAATACATATGAGAGACTTGTTACCAGCTCATAGACTACTTAAGAATGTTAGTAAAAGCTACAAGTTTCTTATAATTTTTTAAAATAGCATTGTAAACACGTTGTAGCCTAATGTTATCATACAATAAGGGATTTATTAACCATAATAAGGCATTGTTCTCACTTTAGATCCAGTAGCTGCAAAATGGATGGTCAGCTGTTAATAACTGCACAATTAACTGCTAATACAAACAATATCAAGTAAACAATTGTAAGAAAGTCAGGTTTTCACTAATATTCTTAAAGTGTAAACAAGTGTTACTTAAAAGGGCCTTATTGCCTCTAAAGATAGGGAAGGCGATTCCAGAGAAAGATAGTTGATTGTTGAGTCTCATTCCCAGGTTGTCAAATACCGATGCTTTGGGTTGGAATTTTAGACTGAAAACCCAAAGCACAAGTATTTGACGACCTGGGACCAGGAAACAGCTATCTTTCTCTTGAATCGCCTTCCCTATCTTTAGCTAATGCTTATTGCATGATCTTAATATAAAGCGTTACCCAGCACTCTAACATTTAGATTAATGGTCCCAGAGGGAGGTTTGTGTTCAGTCAGTACAACACAGCACAAACACATATACAGTAGAAATTCATGCATCCCTGCCCTAAGGAACATGCTCAGCACAGTATGTGGAACGTGTTCACCCTCTTAGTTTAGTTTGTTAGCATGGTGACACAATGAAAGTGACCTGATGATTGTGGGGGCACTAACTGTTCTTAAAAACTATTACGATTCATCCTGAGGGGGACATGAATGTCTGTGTGAAAATTTCATGGCAAACCATCTGATCGTTGTTGAGATATCTGACCAAAAACATTTGTTGTTGCAAATTTCAGTCTAGACCAAAGCGGTGGACAAACGAATCTCAACCGCCATCCCTATAAAACATACATTAAATTGTCCATGGTAAGATATTGGGTGGATTCCTGCTGGTTAACAAACTCTTAAACGACACATATGCAGTGTGAAAACTATATGGTTGCAGAACACTAATGCAACCTGACGGCCACAATAATTAGTAATAGAGCAATACATCAATCATGTTCCCCGCAGTGTGAACGCACAGTAAGAAGCTATCATCAACTACAACTGGAGCCATATCATTAGCATCTGCCAGTCATCCTCTACAGCCAGTGTGTCTGCAGCTAGCCACCATAACAGAAAGTACAATACACAGACATGTCAGCTGACACAGCAACAATTCACTGACACAGTAGCCATATCACAACCAACCATGACTTCGTAAGCCTCTCTCTCTTTCGCTTTGTCTCTCTCTCTCTCTCTCTCTCTCTCCAGTCAAATGTCAGCCAGTGAATGCCAGCTCTATTAATATTTCAAGACCAATTAAATAAAAGCACACATCATGCATGTTTAATGTCCGACTGCTGAGAGAGCCAACTTTGCCCTCATATCCTCTACAGGTAGGCCGGGCGAGTGATAGATAGCCTAGCATACAAATGCGGTCTTTACTTTTTACCAAATTATTTGCTCCCTCTCTAGCGCTGGCTGTGGTTGTGCCACAGACTGACCCACAACCTATTTTAGGTCCCAGCTCAACAGGCTCCAGACAGTCTGATCCTGTTGGCACAGATACCCAGCAACAATGCAGTTATGTATATTTGGCCATAATACAGATTTAAGGCTTCATCCCTGCTGATTTTAGCAGTGAGTGAAATTACGTAAGAACAAACTGTTGTGATATTTGATTTTGATGCCCAGTCCTACCATTTATTAAGTTCTTTAGTTCGTTTGTTGCCCTGTCACATTGTATTTGCTCTTTTAACGGTAACATGGCTCTCAATAAAATTGTAATAACTCTCAGCTTTGTGTTGTCAACAGCTGTAAAGGGACGCCGGTGCAGCTATAAGCACTATACACCAGAGGCCATACAGATCTATACTGCGGTCTATTCCACTGGTTCCTATCCATTTTGGCTCCTCCCCAGCCCGTCCATTAGATCCCTTTCAGATTCTGGTAAGGACCATTTTGCAGAGCTGCGTCTGGCTCCTCATAGTAAATACTGAGGGTATAGAGAAGTAGACATGAATCACTGTGGAGCAAGCAAAGCAGCAGCTCAAGCAAAAGAAGAATCCCAATAGGCCAGGACAAGTATTAACCCTCTCAGGCTGTGTTCAGGGATAGGCTGGGTGTTTTTCTTAGGGATGGAGCAAGGGTTATTCTCTGCACTTAGTGATTTAAAGCTGCCATAATCAATATTTCATATTGACAATGGATCAAATTATTTTGTGTAATGTGAAAGTGGCTGCTTGTAGTGCTGAACCCACAGAGAATGATCATCCGACTCTGCAGCCCCACTCAGCTGAGCTTTTTGGTTATCTTTCAGCTCATTGTTTATCAGTTAGCCACAACTTCACTGTTGTAAAGTTCTAAAAATACACACCACCTGCTCAACACCAACTGACCGACTGACACAATCAGCGACTAGCTGGCGAACATAGTGGAGCGCTTTGTAGCGGAAGAGTCAGATATTTTCCTCAGGAGTTGAGATCAAAACAGATCTAAAGGAGAGTGAATATTCAACTTCAATCCACCAGGTGGCCAAAAGCAGAGCTTTGAATAAAATATAATGCTGCTCTGTATCTGCTGTGATGACGTATCAGTGTCTGCTGCCCAAAGTGGCCAAAATATATTAGTTATTGCAGGTTTAAACGTCTGAAACTAACATAAAGTAATGGCAGCATAACGCAAAGAAATACCCACTTAACGTCTTAAATGCTTCTAGTATAAGCATGTTAGATATTTGTTTTAATTTAAAGCTAATACACTCAACGCCTTTTAAATGAATTGATTATCATTTAACCTCTTTGGTCGAGTATCATAATACACATTGGCACATTTACCATGGCTACATTTTTCATACTGCTTTAAAGAAAAGTTGATTGTTTATTTGGGTCACATCTGTCCTGACTGACAACTCCAACAAAGTAAATATTCCCTGTTAAGTTACCTTGTCGGTTGAGGAACTTTCACTATGTGAAATGGCTTCATACAAACAGCAGCGAGATGACACTATATAATGACAGCAACAATGGACACCATCTTTGCTCTACTTTACTGGTCACGGCACATCAAACTTTGCATATTTTATCTCTAAATGTCTAAATAACAATAAGCTACTTTGTTCCCCAAAGGGAGTGGTGCAACTAGTTACATGCTGTTTTTTTATTAAACATAAAGATTTTTGGGTTCAAGTCCCCCAAGACAAGTCACATCTCTTCCCAAAGGTGAACAAAATAATCAAGAAACTGCTTTTTAAGGAGAATTACAGTTTCTCTGCTCATGCACTGTGGCTGATTTGATTGTCTCTGTCTACTGTCAGCCCTGTGGCCTTCCACACTGAGGCTGAATCCACTATACTCCTATTACACATTACAGTAAGTGCAGTTTAAAAGTCTTACTGACTCCTAATTTCTATTACTGTATCAGCAGGAGGCCAAAAAGGATTCATTGAGGGAGGAGTGATTTGGCTGACTGACAGGTTGATTAACATCTAGCAACAAATCTGCCCTCTGTCTCTGTGTCTGTCTGCCTCTAATTCTCTCTTTATCCCATCTCTTGCCGCTCCCTGGCTCTCTCTGGCTTCCCTTCCTTCCTAATTATCTGCATTAGCTTAATGACTAAGAGCCACTCTGAGTGGCCTATGTGTGTCTTATTGTTTGTGTGGTATAGAAAAGACAAGTGAGTGATGTTTTACTGTTTCTCCTCTGCAGTAGATCTACATTTTGGTAGTGGAGTTATTTAAGGAAAGTCAATTATATCGCTGCAGTGTTGGCTACATTTCCTCCTCGGTGGACAATAAACTTGATCATCAATACCTATAACGATAAGCCTTCTTCGTTCATTTATTGGCCCAGCAATAGTCACATCATTTCTCATGATGCTCGCTATTAAACAGTTGAATGATGAATTCAGGACAGTCATATCTTGATTTGTGCAGGCACCAAGCAGTATGGTGGGAATTCTTCTGCCTCTACTGCCTCCTGCAGTTTACTAACTGCAACTACATCGAAACTCATCTGATTATCTTCCTCAACTTTCTTTATACAGACTCAAAATTAACAGAAGTTATGGGTATTAAGAGAAGACAGGATTACATCACATTGCCCACATCATGCCTATCCCAGACCATGCATACAGTACAAAGTAACACAAACTGTCACATCAGACAAACATAACAGCAATCACATCATGAGCATGCTCTGTGTTAATGTAGCCTAGAGAACCAAAACTTGAATACAAAAGTTCCCTGGCATCAGGAGGGGTTATGATGGAGTAGATTTATGTGAAATTATTTAGGTAAAAGCAACGAGTGAGCATGCAGCTAAACTGTCCGCTGAAGATGTTACATGTAGCATTTTTAAAATGTCAGCATAATGAGCAAATCATTGGGAAAGAACTTATATATTGCAAGATATAACCACTAAATAAAAAGGACACATTGCAGATATACTTTGTTTCATTTTACACTTGTTTCTCTAAATTAAAGAGTGAAGCTTCTTAAGAGGATATTAAATGCGTCTCTTCCCTGCCGGCTGCCTTCCCTCCAGTTGTGTCTCCTTTTAAGGGGAATAAACATGTTATTTCTCCCTCAGTTTTCATCACTTGCACCATCTGCCACTGAGACCTCTAGCACTTTAGCTTCATTTGAGCAGAGAAAAAGTGTCCTGTTAAAGTTGCCTCTCTTATTTTCTAACGATTTATTGATGTTAAAATGCTACATGTAAACACCTTAAAATGTTACTGTGTGAATTTCATCCAATCCAACAACTCCTACAGATCTTGGACAATCTGCAAAACTGTCTAAAAAAAAAAACAAGAAGAGAATGAACAGAGAATGCAGAAAAAAGGAACTGCATGCTCATGTAACCTGAACTTCAGAGACGACAAACGACTGCAAACCAACAACGTCACAAATGAACAGAGCTATGACGGCATGCAACACGCTCAGAGGCGGGGTTACCTGGTAGTAGCCATGGCTTTGTGAATAGAGGGAGGAGAAAGGCGGGGCTGGGACTTCACTCAGCCTCTCTCCCTCTGGGTGAGGCCATGCCTCGTCATCAAAGGGGACCTCAGGTGATTCTACCTACGATGCACAGACAGAGCTCAGCAGGGTGCAACACACACACACACACACACACACACACACATGCACACACACCTGTGGCAGTCTGTCAGTCAGCCTGTAGTGTACAGGTGACATCCTGGCAGTTACAAAGATATCTATCATTTGTTCTTGTGGATATCAATTTTTACAAAGCAAAGGGAGACAATGCATGAGACAAATCACACAGTATACATGTCCACAGCTCTTTTCTGTACAAATAAACAACTCTATATTTCAGGCCGTTCATTCAGGCCTGAGCAGGGGGTAACTGACAGACAATGATGATTCATTTATCCAACTAATATATTGACCAGTACTGCCTAACAAAGGCAGACAGAAGGAAAAAACAGTTGAGATAAGAGGTTTGAAGTTTTACAGCTACTTATTAAAGAGTAAAACAGCTATATTGTTTGCAAAATTTTAATATGAATAAAGGCAAACAAAGAACAAAAAAAAGTAATTGTCACCTAAAATCAGATACTGTGGTCTGTGTTTGAACAATGCAAGGCAAGCTTAGCCAGGCAGCTTTTAGCGGGACTAGTATGTCTGGCATAGATTTTATTTTCTTTGTTTTAGTTGGATCTATCTGTTGCCTTATATATGATGGTGTTATGACAAACAATTGCTGAGATGTTGGGGAGTCATTCTGGTTTTAAAAGGATTCTGGTTTAATATCAATTATGACCAAATATGCTGTTAATCTATTTTGTCGTTTCAGAGCAGATTACATAAAGAAGAAGAAACTAAGTTTCAGTGTGCCACATTTAAAAATATAGATGTTACATCACAACACAAGATGTAATATATGCATGGATTATTTAAGTGACACAAATGTGCACTTAAGATACATTACAGATGACAGGACGGATAAAATGTACGTGTGCGTGTGTGTGTGTGTGTGTGTGTGTGTGTGTGTGTGTGTGTGTGTGTGTGTGTGTGTGTGTGTGTGTGTGTGCGTGTGTGTGTGTGTGGGTGAGGGAAAGAGAGACAGAAAGGGAAAAGAATGAGAGGAAGGGAAGGGAACATTTACATGGGGAGAACAAGGTGGCAGGTCCATCTGTCATACAGAAGCAAGCCAGATCCAGCACTTGTGGTCACACACATACACACACACACACACACACACACACACACACACACACACACGAATAGACACACACGCACACACACACCATTTGGGAAGGAGGAGTTCTCAAAATAACCTGAATACCCAAATATACCAACAGCAACACACACATTCACCACATAGACCTCAACAGAGTTTATATAGAACGACACGTGATGAGAAGCTGACATGGATCTGTTTGTAAAGAGTGATGATGATGATGATGATGATGATGATGATGATGAAGAAGAAATAGAGAAAAGTCTTTAGCTATATTTCCAGAACTGTACATTGTTGCCTTACAGTACAACTTTATTGTTGAGTAGATTTATAAAAAAACATCATCCCATCTTTCAATAAGCAGACAGCTGCTTATCATGGAGAGTTGCAATTTGACACTCACATCAAGAAAAACACCCAGATGGACCTGACATGCCCCTCGACAGTGACATGTTTAGGGTTTAAAAATGAGGAATGGGAAGTTGACATCCAACCACAAGGTGGAGCTACACACCAACACTCCGTCAGCACAGTGTCAACATGAAGTGCTTCGGTTGACTTCAGTTATGTCCCGGGCTTTTCCTGAAGACAAACTTTGAACTTGCGGTGACGGGACAACTGAGTCAGTGCAACAGACACAACGAATGACAGTGTATAATGACTTGGAACTGACACACCACTAACACACACACACACACACAAACACACACTCCTCAGCTGTGACTGCCTGCAGCGCGCTGAGGGCTGTCGTAACCCAGCCAAACACACACACGCACTACTACTGACAAAGTAGGAGTTGATTTAATGAAAAATACACTGACGATCACTCTTGCCAGAATTTAGAGAGTATGTCAGTGGGATGATGATACAAAGAAGTACAGACAATGACAGAAAAGAGACAAGAAGACAAAGAAAATGAGAGGAAATTAAAGAGGGAGAGGAATCCTGGGACATTTTTTTGTTTTTTTTATTTATACACTGTTTTATCAGGTCTTATGTTCTGTTTTTATTTATGTTTTTTGGCTTGTGTGCATCATTTTATATCATTATTATTATTATTATTATTATTATAATCTGATGTCATTTCAATGGACTATGGTCCTGCTTTTGTTAGATCCCACATATAAAAGACCGTAATTATGATTTACCGTAATAAAACCTGTAGATAATGTAACATAGAGCGTCAACAAAAGATTACACACACATAATGAAGCATAATGAGGAGTGTGCCTTTGTATGTGTGTGTGTGTATGTGTGCATGCACAGCAGGAAAACAAGCGTGTGTGGTTGGAGCTATGTGAGAACAGTGATGTAAGCACTAATCTGCAGACAGATACAGCCCAATCAACCAAAATAAAAAGATTACCAGGCTACGCTGTGAGATTATGAGTGTGTGTGAGAGAGAGATAGACGGAGAGAAAGAAAGAGACAAAGAGAGAGGGAGCCAGACGGACACAGACTGAGTGCAGAACAGAGATAGTAATGGGCCTCATTACTAAAAAATGGGACAAGCATTCGGCTGAATCCCTGCATGCGCCGTTCTGCACAAGTATTCTCCTGGTACAAAGAACGGCTCTGTGCATGGAAGAAAATTTAGGCCAGTATCCTTGACTTCTTAATACTTTCAAAAAAGACCTATCTAATTCTGGAGCCATGTTGAAACAGGTCCTCCTACTCCCCGACCGTATTTGAAATTAAACGGGAGGTGCATCTGCCACCTTGACCAACACAATGTGAAGCCAAAGGTTTCAAAAGTAGAAGCTGATGGTATTAAAGCTGATATGAGACCAATTTCTGAATAAATTACTATAAAGTAATACTGCTGTTGGTGAAAAATCTTTTATCTCTGACACGTCATCTTTTCAGGGACTGTGACAAATAGGCTTAATTTAAGCATGACTGCATTATAATTTCACAGTTTATCAAGCGGCATTCAAAAAAAGGTTTCAAAAGCCCAAAGTTCCCAAAAAACTGTATTTGAAGGGAAAGTCAGCGATCAAATTGTAAACAAAAGAGGAGCCACTCAAGACTGGCAACCCTGTCTTTTATAAATGAATGATCATATACTACTAATTTCCAAGAGCAAGTACATATTCAAGGCAAAGTATTGCTGCCCGAATCACATTTTTGACAACATAATAACCACAAAATATTCATACTGACAGCATACTTCATTTGTTTTCCTGCAAGTGGTCTTAAAGAGGACTCCCTCATGGTTTTGTTTAACCAAACTGGCAGCACCTAATTAAGGTTAGGGAAGGATTGTGGCCCTAGTTAAATATAATCAGTCAACAGTGACTTGCCAAGAGGCAACCTCCGGGGCTAAAAAATGAAGCCAACGCGAGGAGCTAAAACTGCAGTTCCTCGAATGGCTACTTGAGGCTGGCTAGAGTCAATCCGGAGAGGTCACACATGTTAAAATGCCCTACTTTACAGCAGAAATAAACATGTTGACAGCCTCTCTCTACAGCTAAGTATTTCCCTGTTCATTACAACTGTACTGGCGAAACTCAATTGTTTAAACTATGTGAAGGCTCAAAGTTATACATGATTAAGAAGTTGGCTGCTTTGAGTGATAGTTAGCCGCTAGCTGTTAACAACAAGGCTTCGTTTGGCTCGGTTTCGCTCCAACAGGCTTCACCTCTTAGCCCATTTTTGGATTAACCTGGTGGAGTCAGGCACTTTCAAGATGGCAAAAGACTGACCCACTACACTGAGCTTCACACTGGCCCCTCAGAAACCTACGGGTAACGTCACAGAGACTATATGCATGTCTTTATACAGTCTATGCCTGAAGCACAAGAAATTGGTTGAGAGATTACTTTTTAACCTTTGGGATTAACAAGTGGATGTATCTTCACTCATGCTTATCAAGGTTTATTGACCTTGAGTTTAGTCTCATTTTCCAACTTCCCTTCCCGAGATGTTATAGCAGCGACCAACCAAATGAAATGTTACCTTGAGCAAACTTTTGGATCACTCTTGGTTTTATTATCGTTGGAAACATTTGGGATCGGTACACAACTCAACAAAATATATAACAAAGGTCTAGGCGTTTTTATCAGTTTTAATGCAGATTTCTTATATATTTTATCATTAGCCAAAAGCAAAAACTTTCCCAAATGTTAAACAGAGTGCTTCTGTTGCCTTAAGATGACCACAGATGGGATGCAAACCCTTAGTGTCAAAGTCCTGAAGCTTATCACCAAGCATACTCAAAGTAGAATTTAGTTTTCCCTTAAAATGTAACCGGGAATAACAAATAGTAGTAAATAAACAGACTTGTTACTGGAACAGACCCTCCAAATTGTTTTACAGACACTAACACCTGACAACAAATCCAAAACAATTTTGTTGTTATAGTGTTCTGGTACTGTTAAATGGTTGTTTGAAATATTAATATTTTGTAAACACAACACCTAAAAGTCGTGCCTGAAAGTCCTCAATTATGTATGAATACATGACAAAATGTATGAGCTCATTGAGCCTTTGAAAGACAACATAAAAATCAGCTTAAGGTTTCATAGAACAGCAGGAACATCTGGCCTGAGATACACAGCATTTGTCAGCAGAGTTATGTTGACATATGGATTGACATACAGCACTGGTAATCTCTTAAATGTGAGCTCTGAGCCATGTGTTTGTTTCTAAAACAGGTAGACAGCGTTAGCATGCGGATGTAATGGGGAACAGATTGACAGTGTCAGTATAACGTGCATGCCACATGTGTGTGTTTGTCACGTGTGGACTGATGTATGGCTAAAGCCACAGAGACAGACATCCAGAGTGAGTTACCTGAGCAGGTGTGATGTGTGCGTGAGTGACGTATCCGTGAACGTGTTGAATCTGAGACAGCTGCCGCTCTGCCACCTGAACCAGCGCCGCACCCCGTAGGTCACCGTGTCGACGGAGGGATCCGTCCCTCCCCAGTGACCGCTCCCTTTCTCTCTCCATGGGCCCGGCGCCCTCTCTGTCTCTCCTCCAGGTCCCCCCCTCCCTCCCCAGGGTCCCTCCATCCCTCCCCAGGGTCCCTCCGTCCCTCCCCAGGGTTCCTCCGTCTCTCCCCAGGGTCCCTCCATCCCTCCCCAGGGTCACCCCATCCCTCCCCAGGGTCCCTCCATCCCTCCCCAGGGTCCCTCCGTCCCTCAGTTCTCTGAATCCCATTGAGTGCTGATGGCAGGGATGTTGGTGGAGTTTTGGGGCACCTGGTGATGCCCCTTCCTCTTCTTGATACCGATACTTCTACAGTGAGAGAGGAGGAGGAGAAGGAGGAGAGGAGGAGACCAGGCAAAAAGGGGACAGAGAAGGTTGGGACGGCGAGGTACAGGAAGGTATGCGGGAAGCGAGAAAAAAAGACAGAAGAAGAAAGAGGTTAGTCCAGAAGATTAAGTCAAGCTGGAAAAGAAGAAAGGATTAGTGCAAAATTGCAGCAAGCATAAAAGAGCATAGCAGAGTGTGCGTGTGTGTGTGTTTGTATGTACATGTATGAGTGTGTGTGCGTGCATGCATGTGTAGTGAAATGTTTTCTATTGCGCAGTTTTTGTGTGTAAGCACATGGGGCAGCCCAGGTGTACACCCAGCATGGTAGTAATTGTTTCCTGAGCTTCCTGTATTCTACATATGTGAATGCAAAAGCACACACGCACACACACATAACAACACACACACATAAACACTTGACTTGAAACACACGTTTTTAGGCAAAATGAGACGTTAAACTGAATGAGGACAGTGAGCAGGAGACAAGCCTGCCACAGGGAATCACTGTTTCTTTCTCTCCTCTTCCTCTCTCTGTACCTTCATCAAGCCTCGTTCTCTTCCACATCTCCGACTCACTCTACAGTAACTCTCACTATTCCCTCTCCCTCGTCTCATTCCCCATTCACACGCACACTCCCTCACTTCTCTTCATCATTTTTAGAAAATGTTTTTTCTGCTTTACTGGACAGAGCACAGGGGAGAGAGCCAGTGAAGCTGAGGAGAGGGGGGACAACGGGTCTGAAGCTAGTTTTGTATCCGTGACATTGTGGTTACATGGTGTGTAACTTAGCCAGCTGAGCAGCTGAGAGGACGGCCCCTCTGTTCACAACAGGGTCACTCACTCCCACCAGGACGCACAGTGATGAATTGAATCCAGGCGAAATCCTTTATCCCTCTTTAATGTTACCTTTTAAATGTATGAGTCCAGTCGGAAGAGGAATTACTGATAAAGAGAGTTCGAGGAGGATTTTTAAAGCTTCTAGTGGAATTGGATGTTGGTTCTCTGATCATATCAACACCAAGATTACAAAGTAATTTCAGCAAAGACTCACACACCTAATAAAGCACGGACACAGAAAAATCCATCCAAGTATAATCTAGCCACTCATTCAGTATATTGCAGGTACTGTAGTTGACTTTATCACAAGGTTAAAGGGACACTTTAAGATAGCCCTTGCATAAAACTGGGCTGACTATGCAGTAGAAAGACAAATATTTTTGAAATTGGTGCAACTTGACCAGAGACAACAGAGAAAATTCGCTAGAGGACAAATCACCTGGGGCATTTTTGCTGGCAGAAAAGTCCATTGTTCATTTGCATATACTACCCACACTGTAGTGCTACAAAGCTAGTTGAAAAGTCTGCAAAGTTCCCATTAAACTACAAAAGTGTAGCGTTTCCCATATATGCATTCAAAAGAGGCAACACTAAACACATTGCTGCTGCTTTACATAAAAATCTCCCCAAACGCAATACACCCGCTAGATCTACTCTCGCAGCCGGAGTAGTGAAGGAGCAAGGGTTTTAAGTCGACCTCTAAAAGACAACCACTAAAGGACCGCTAAACTCTCTTATCCAAAAATATTAAATTCCACAACATGCCAACTCACACACACAGAAAAGGATGAGTGTGCCAAAATGTTACATACATTTCAATGTGTCACATGTCAAAATTTCACATTAGGGACATCAATATATTTCCTCTAAGCTTGACTTTTCCTGTCATTAGTGCTGTATTGTGGGAGACGGATCAAACGGTTGAGTAAACCTGAAAGTGCTGTGGTGAGTTTCTATGTCTCACAGTGGAACTGACGGGGAGATTTAAATTTGAATCAGACTTTTGTTTGCCCTAATTATCGGTTCATGAGCATCACACTATCCCAAACTTTTTTCATCCCACAAAGGCGATTGTTCGCTTCCCGTTGAATATGAATGTTGCCCTTGTGACCCGATTTTGGTGTGTGTGAGTTGTAACATGGACATAATTGTAAAAGACCAACAAGGAGGCGAGACCAACTGGGCTGTCTGGGTGGATCTTGAAGCATATTACTTCACGGAATTCAACATCTACAACTCTGTACAAATACGTGTATCTAAAGCTCTTCTCGTGTCAGAGGACGTCCCAAATATCCTCCGGTGGCACAAAATAGAAGTCACACACTTCCTATGGGAAATGCTGCATTGTGTGAAAAGCCCTTTTAAAGGTTTTGTAGCAATCACATATCATCTCAACTTCATTTAACCACAGCTCAACACTTATATGAATAGATAAAACAATTGAGAGGGTATTTACATCATGATGTGAGCAATTTTTAAGATATGTAATGACATGTCAGAGAAAAAATGTCATAATATTACTGTCATAATATCAGCCTGATTCTCGCCATCCCCAAAGCTCTTATTTGTGCTCTACCGAGCGAGGAACGAGGATGGATATCTGATGAGCGATGAGCTAGGATACACGAGAGCAGTCTTTTTATCAGCAGTCGTGGTCAGTTATTGGACGCAAGTTATTTATTTGATGCTGCAGCTGATCGGACTGATCTCGAATATCAAAACATCACTTAAGTTTCATCCCAGAGTGAAAACAGATTAAACTCATTTATCGTTGATAAATAATATAACAACGTTCTCCCAGTAGAACTGGTTTATGTGCCTCTGAGCAGGACACAGCAGGGATACAGAATGCAGTTTTTTATTCATGTGCAGGTGTTTGATAAACAGGTAACAGACTACAGACAGCTGGCAGTGTTTTCTGTAACTGTGTGCCTTTAGCAATATTAGCACAATGCACCTGCAGACACAAATTCATCAAATGTCTCTCCAGCTGTTAAAGCCAACTGACAGCTGATCCAGCTGTGATCTGCTGCCCTCGTCATCAGAAACAGACATCACCTAATACAACGTAAAGTTGTAAAGAAAGTCTCATTTCTCTTAAACATATTTGCTCTATCTTTGCAAAGAAAAGACATGAGGGAAACTTAGGATGGGGATGTACCTCTTGTTTGCCCCCCTGGTCTCCTGACTCCTGCTCATGTGTTCCCTCTAAGTAAAGACAGATGTTTATATTTATCTGTGCTGTGTCTGGGTCGTGCATTCGGCAAGTCATTGCAGGCCTAAAACCTAGTGTTAACGGGGGAAACAAGTTTGGCCATCATCTTTTCCAAAAGTAATAATTTCTTGCGTTTGACTGTGATGCTCTCAGTGCATTTCATTTTTGAGCTGCTTTCTGTTTTGCACCTTTCACATTATGAGTAATCAGTTTCATCAGGTGGCCTTCTCCTGGATCTCTTTTGGGTTCCCTAAACACCTAATATTGGACATGGAAAACAGAGAAAGAACACAGCCCCTTACCTACTCTATAGAAGTCAGATATGTAATCCAATTTAACCTGACATATTTTACAGATATAGGTTGCTGTATTATTTAATCTTTATGTTGCCGCTCCTGTGATGTAACAGTTCCATGTTGATTTTATAACCTATTGCAATATCAGGTTTAGAGGAACATTTTCATGACATTTCGACAAACTATAATTACATTATCATTTTTATGATTTGTTTTTCTGTCACATACTGATCATATAAATCAAAGAGAAGCCTCTGATGCAATGTGAATTAATGTATTATTAAAGACTACTGTCATAAATGATGGATGTACATGAGGAGGAAGGATGAGTCTGAAGAGATCATTTCTTTCAGCACAACTGTGAAATGTACAGCTCAGTGTGTTTTCTTAACATACTTTTTATACACATTTCATACATTAGTACAGGGTTTATAGGCAACATTTCAAGTCAGAAATGCAGCGTTTCTGAACTGAAGTAAGGTCTAGGTCTAGCAGTGTGTAAGCAAAGCTAAATTATACACCACTATGATACAAATAGAGCCTGCAGCCTTAGAGAAGAGATAGATTCACCTCCCCTACAGAGAGCCAGACAGTCACACAGTCAGTCCCATTAATGTGACATTTGACCTTTTGGCATTTGACTTGCTATCTCTCTAGGTAGGCAACAGAAAGCCAGAGATGGATTCTCTGAGTGTATATTAATTACAAAGCCCCTACTCACAGTCACACTGTGGAGACTCACAATCAATTTGGTGATGAAAATCTGGCTTTAGTTTAGCGTAAAGAGGCTAGAATTAGGTTAGAGTTAAGGGGTCAGAGAAAGGACATGTAGCTGAAGGGTTGGGGCAAGCATCCACGGGGTGAATGTAATGTCAATACGATGTCCTAATAAACTACAAAAACAAGTGTGCCAGTGAGATTTATCATACAGCTCCCCCTGTGTCTCTAAATCAGTAACTACACAGCCCACAGACTTAATTAGACTTCTCTCCCAAGAGAAGATGTTTTGTTCTCAGGCTCAGACTGTCATTTAGATTTCTCTTTTCAGTTATATACAGAAGTTTTGTTTTTTATTATTTACTTAATTGAACCCTTATTTAAGCAGACAAGTCTTTAAGAACAAATCATTATTTACAATGGCTGCCTGGGGAAAGGGAAGGCCTCTTGAGGGATGTGTGATCAATCCATGTTCCTCAAGCTTTGACATTAACACTTACTGACAGGAAGCTTAGTGGCTTATCAGAGCAACAACAATGAAAGCAATATCACTACATCTGACCCTACACTGGATGCAAAAAGCTATCCTAGAAACTGTGTTTTGGGGCAGGGAGTGGGCGGCTGCTGTGCAGAACAGTCTCAGCTCGTTGCGGCGAATTCAAACGGACGTGGCTGTGTGTGCTCTGTCCCTGCTTACCCTGCTGCATACTTTAACCTCATTTAGACTGATTGGGAGTAAACACCGCTCTGACAAAATTAACTGATATAAACCTGCCTTCAGCACAATTCATTTCCTCCCCGCCTCTCGCTCTGATCTTTTTATTCACCGTCGACTCGCCAATTAGCCAGATATGCCTCAAAATAATCTGGAGAGCAGCGTTTGAACAGCCAGGCACTAAGACCCTGAAGAGACCCTGGCTCACACTGTTGTCACAACGCTGCTGCTACTGCCCTCTGCACCCACACACACACACACACACACACACAGCCATAATCCTATATTTGGCATTTGATTTTCGAATGGCACAAAAACACCTCTGAATGAATTAATGCATGAATGAACAGAGACACCAAATATGTCTGTTTCAACATCCCAGTCTGTGTGTGTGTGTGTGTGTGTGTGTGTGTTTCTGCTTGCTCGACTAGCAAGAGCCAAGCATTCTTAATCAGGACTGTGCCTGCAGACAGACTGCTAACACACACACACACACACAAACACGCACACGAACACAGATACACACGCATGCACACTGTTGCTGTCATGTGTTAGTGTGTCAGCCAGTCTTGCGTAGCCAGAGAAACGTGACTAGATTGGGAGCAGATTCAGCATCCCCTTACATGTCTAAGTGTTGGTTTGTGTGTGTGTGTGTGTGTGTGTGTGTGTGTGTGTGTGTGTGTGTGTTTGTCAGAGAGAGAGAGAGAGAGAGAGAGAGTAAAGCCAGGCGTTAGTCACGCTTGGTGAGATATGAAAGAGCAGGGGATCCTCTGCCGTAAGGGACTTCTCACACACACACACGTGCCTTCATCTCTCTCTCTTTCTCTATATCTTTTCATTCTCTCTATCCCTCACATCACGCTCAGAACTACCTCATAGCAAGACAAGAACATCAGAGAGCAGCTGACGACCAGATTCATTTAGCAGCAATGACAGTAACAAATACAAATGCTAAATCACTGGACACGTTTGTCAAAGCAGATTACAATTATTATGTATGTTTTCTGGTTAAATACTGGTACATTTTCTTTCCCACCCGTATAATAATAAAAATCTTCAAAACAACAGTATATTATTCAGAAATTCTTTCTTTTTCTCTGACTAAATATCCAGTGATTGTTTTGATTCTTTTTTCCAATCACACAAGGGTGGTGTACTACTAATACTACTGATGACGTAATATGACTGAATCTTGTCTCAGTAAGAGTCATACACGGACTACTTGGAGAGGATATTTGCAGTTATCAGAAAGCTAAAATTCACCTTTAAAAACCTAGAGGATAAGTTCGCCCAAAAATGAAAATTCAATCATTATCTCCACCTCCATGCTGATTGAAAGTCAGGGGGAGTTTTGTGGACAACAAAACATATCTGGAGCTTCACAGCAAAACAGAGTTGTAGCATTCTCCTAAACAACTGAATTAGATTGAGAATAGTTTAAAATGTAAAAAAGAAAAAAAAACATAAGCTTGTCTACCTTGTCACACGTAATCATTATTCAATCCGTAATCAAACAAGTCTTCGGAAGCCCTGAGATCCCAAATTGATATTAAAAGATGTTCTTTACACCCCTTTTTAAGCCGAAATCTTCACTGTAGCTGCTTAGTTAAAAATATCAGTGCACACCTATCCCGAGTGAATGCACGAGCCTGACCGCGCATCAAGGGTCACAAATCAATTTGGGATCTTGGTGCCTTCAGAGACTATGCTGAAACGTCTTTTTGACATTTGAAAACATGTCCCCATCTACCTACTTCAGATGTTAAGGGGAATGTTTTAAGGAAGTTTTGCCGTGAAGCTCCAGAAATTTTTTGTGGACTATGAAACTTTAATAGGTGAGTACATAATGACTGAATGTTCATTTTTGGGTGAACTTATCCTTTAACATGTATTTAACCTACAAGGCTCAACAAAAAGCTGGAATTGTACTTTAAACTTTGACAACAATGTTTGAAGAACAAATAGAATAAACATCATCAGGTAATAAAAGCGGACGGTATGAAGAGCAGTAGCATATTGTGACTGAATTTAAGTTATTTTAAATGTTAAATTGAAAAGTGTTTCTAAATACCTTCATTAAATCTAAAACATCTGGTCGAACAGTTTGAATGTGTCTGATGAAGTGCAGAAATCTTTAAAACTTGAGTGACTTCACCGGGCCGTTAGTCAGCAAAGTGTCTTGAGTAAAAATACACGGACCTCAGCAGATTTATTATTTTGAATGTGTTAAAATGTCTGACCTAGTTAGCGGGTGTTTCATTTATCTACTCAGGTACTTATACAGCCTCAGTAATGGACACATTGCTGAGGCTTTAAAATGAATGTAGTTCACCCTCATATACTGTATATATAAAATGTACTCTCCTCTACCCTCCGTGCACTGGTTGGGTTTCTCTGATATACTTGTCTCTCTGCTTGTATCTTATGTTTACATGTGGTTAAATCATCTTTACACTGTATGTTTTCTTTGTTATTGTCTGCTCACTCTCTACAGAGTTCAGTATCATTTAGATTTCATCACTTGACATTACAGCTAATTCATTCCAGTACTTTTACAAACACTGGTTTGATTCTTGGCATATTACTTGAGTAAAAAGAGAAACCAAAATTTACTATTAAACTATGTTCATCCTGCCATAAATTTGTGGTTTCGCAATAAACTAAATTTTGTGACTCTTTTGTGTCCAAAGGTAAATATAAATATGCTTCATCTTGCCATACTCCAAGTTAAAAGTTGAACTGCCATACAGGCTTTTGCATGAGTTGGAAGCGAGAATATTATCTCAATATATAAATATTATATAATAGAGCTGATAAAACAAAGACAAATTGCCTTCATTGACCAAATCAGCATCTTCACACTTCAATACAGCAAGTGGCAGCATGCATGTTCAAGGTGAGTTTGCAGTCCAACAATTAACATAGGCCCTGTCGACACGTACACAGGTTTTTGTTACAATGTTTTTATTTTCTTTGCGTTTTGGCCTTTAATACATACGCTAATATGTTAATGGCATTCTAGGTCGTTGAAAATTGACATTTTTGAAAACTTCTTCGTGCATTGTTTGTAAATGTGAACTCGAATTATAGAATTAGTTATGATATTGTGGAGTTTTAAGTTTATACATTGATGAAGGGATGTTATATTAACTATAAGAGGATACTGAATCCAGGAGGATTCTGTGAAGAGCAGTCTCTCACGTTTCCCTCGCCTCATCATTTTTGTCCTGTTTTCAGGAAAAATTGATTTGATATTCGCCCTGGTATCTGTAACATATACAATATAAACTTAAAGTAGAAGTAAGCAAGTAGATAATGTTAAAGAGACAGTAAAAGTAAATTGTCCATAGTAATTTCTGCAGCTAAGCAACCAACCACAGAGCAGACAATCTGCTTCCTGTTTACACCAGCATGTGTATGCCCTTCATATGCCTTTTCAGGTGTGTTAGTAAAGATGGAGATTATTTCTGAAACAGCAATGAAAAGGTTCAAAAACCTGTTTCCAAAAATACCTATGTAAGTGTGGACTAGGCTATAGATTAGGAGGATGAGGAACAGGAGGAGGAGCAGGTGGAGGAGGAGGAGTGCAACACTGTTGTCATTCTCATGACGTCAAACTGCTGCACCTAGGTAGAGCCACACACTATAGACAAGCGCCCCAAACAGCAGGCAGTCAGCCAATGTTGGGGCTGTTGGTGAGCATCTCTGGCCCTGGTTGTTGCTTTGTGTCCTGCACAGGAGGCACTAGTCTGCCCTTGTCTGCAGCTTTTTGGCTGACTGAGCGCGAGAGTTCAGCAGCTGAGCCCATCGGCTCATCTGGTGATCGCACAAGAAGAAAAATGGAAAAAGAAAGGGAAAGCCCCTTGATCTTGTTGCTGTAGCGTCCATGATTTTAACCCATTTAGTAAAATTCTCCTTGTTGCTCTGCCTCCACCTCTTTGCCAGTGTCATTTGCAACTTTTTGCCAGTTTCCCACTTTCAATAGAATAGAATAGAATAGAATAGATATACTTTATTGATCCCAAGCTGGGAAATCAAAGACGAATAGAGACTACTGCCACCTGGTGGTATGGAGAATTACTTCCTGTCACGCAGAGGTAGAATGTATAAGCTTGTTGGCTTTCGGCTGTAGTTGCTGCGGTGTGTCCAAGTGCAACTTTTGGCCGGGACACAGGTGACATGTGGCGACACAACAGCTTGCCTTCATTATCACTAGTTCTTTGATGTTGGTTTGGTGTGTCTGGGCCCTGAGACATACAGACGGAAATGAAAAAAGTATTGCCTCTACCCAAGCTACTCCTGCGTATGGAAATACAGAATACAGTCCAATGATGACATTGAAGAGTCTGAGCTTTCAACACAAAAACTGATAGAATTCTGCAAATGGATGATGTCAGCTGACCAACACGACCACCTCTCCAACACGAAAAACCCCTCTAACAGAAATGAAAAGCCTTGAGCAACTTCCTTCATCATCCTCAGGACACACTCACTCATTACCCTCTCCAGCTACACTTGTAGAGGACAAAATCAGTGCTCCTACCATATCACACACTCGTGTCGACTCTCTCTCTCTCTGAAGCTCCAGCCTAGCAGTTGTCTCTCTGCCTGACTCTATCTAACAGGCAGTCATCGTGAGCTGATCTAATAGGACAGAAGTGAAGTCCATACAGTTTATTATGAGCTAACTGCTGAACTGGACAACAACATACAATGATCCTACTGTAGGTTCTTATATGACAGTAGTGTACATGAATTTGTCAGGAAATCGCTCTTTGAAATCAAATCAGTGAAATATCAACACTGATGTGACAGCAGAATAAATGCTGGCAACATACATTTCTGCAAACCAAGGACATTTTTATGTTGCAACTTTACTTTTCTTCTCATGCTTTATTTTCAATTTTGTGTTTTAGTTATGGTCTGTTTGGGCACAAAAACACTTGCTTAAGAGTCTGGAAAAGATCATGTTTGGACATAAAATACATGGTTTTGTTGCCACAAACACGGCTGTAGATGTCCTGACTACTCCTTAAAAATATCAGTTTTTTGTTGCCACAAACACGGCTGTAGATGTCCTGACTACTCCTTAAAAATATCAGTTTTTTGTTGCCACAAACACGGCTGTAGATGTCTTGACTACTCCTTAAAAATATCAGTTTTTTGTTGCCACAAACGCAGCTGAAATTCGTGCTAAGGTCTCCTTAAAAATATCCAGTGGTTTCACACTTACAGATGTTGAAACACAGTCTCAAACTGCAGTCACTGGCTTGGCAGCCTTCTGTGTAACTCCACCACCAACCCCTCCACCTCCACTAACTATAAAATATGAATGTGATATGAAATATTTTTTAGAAATGTCAATACCGTACATAGCCTATGACAAGTACAAAAGTGAATGTATCAGTGGTTTGCAGAAACATTACTTGCCAACATTTTATCCTGGCAACTGGGCTGAATACAACATCTTTATACCACTAAATGAAATGTTCAGTTTCAAAACACATATATTGCTTTTTTCTTTCTGTCTCTCATCCTATTTTTCAAACTCATGCCAAGTTTTCACCGCGTGATTTAGACAAACTTATAGCCCCATTCATGAAGCCATTTTTGAGTTAGCTGTGTGTTTTATGCCTATTTAAAGATGTTGCACAGTGTTCCAAGAGTTCCTCCACATCAAAGGCACAGCTTCTTAAGCGCTTGGGCGGAACTTAAATATTTCATGTGTTGATTTTCCACTCAGAGTACTTTGCAAGAGGATGATTTTTAGCCAATTTTAGCCTAAGCTCATTCACTTAACATAGCCTGACATTATATAATCAGCAAGCAGGCACACTTGTAAGGGATATGGTGATATTCATTTATTAATGGGTTAGAGGTGCCAAAGCCCCGTCAAGAGGCTACAGTTTTCCCATTTTTAATTTAATTCTGCTTCAATTGCTGGAATTTGGTTGACTCAGGAGAGAAATATGCAGAAGAATCTGAGTCTTTAGTCTACCCCTGCATACATCAGGCATGATAACAATGCTACAGGGTTAAACTACTGTAAATACAATGAAGACTGACCAGTTGACCTAAACCTTCGAGCCTTTGGACTGTGGAGAGAAAAAACACAGAAAGAACACAGGTCACAGTCACAATCCAAGACCTTCAGTGCTACTCTATCCACTACACCACTGAGCTACACCACTAAGTTGCATATGAAAGTAAAAATAAATGCACCTGGAGATACTATGGCTGCATATCAAACCTAAACAGTCAGGTAAAAAAAACAAAAACAGAAATGGTACTGAATCTCTTGAACTTATTTCTTGATCAGATCTCTGATACAAATTAAAATTCACTAGCGTTTTTAGTATTTTACGTCCTCTTTCTTTTGTTTCCAAACTTCACAGAACTTCATTAACTAGCAGATCCAACATAAACATACCAACAGAGTGATGTAGTCAACTCGATGGCAATGTAGATTGGACAAATAACTTCATGTTGTTCTTTTCTCAGGTGATATATTGTAAACAACTCAGCTTAAGTGATAGCTGGCAGCATGATGGATGAGAAGCTTGTGCCAAAAAAGGACTATCTTTAAAGCAATATTGTGTTTTAAAGGTGCAAAAAAAAGGAAGAAATTCATAGAATATTGCAAATCTGGCTATAGCCTACAGAGCGTTTCAAAATTGAGAAAAGAGATTGCAATTTAGCCCAAGATGATTTGATTAAATTAAATTTATTTACAATTGATTGTGATATAATTTGGGATGTTTTGCTTGTCTATGTGACAGTAAACTACAGAGATTATGAGAAGCGCTTACGTTAACTTTGAGAATGTTTAACGGAAACATTAAAATACAGATGCTACCAATCCTCACTGTCAGATATCACAACACATAATCAAGTCATCTTCAAAATTACGTATCAGCAATGTTGATAACCGATTAATTGTTTAAGAGAGCTTGTACCAACTTCGCAAATGTGAGGATTTCCTATTTTTCTCTACTTTCTATAATTGTGAATTTAATATCTTTGGACTGTTGGTTGGACAAAACAAGCTATTTGAAGATGTCACCTCGGGCTCTGAGAACTTTCGATGGGTACTTTTCATTATTTGGTCCAATGGTTTAACAATTAACAATTAATTACAAAAATGCCTGACGGATTAGTCAGTGATGAATAAATCATCAGTTGCAGCCCAACCACCAAGTTGCCAACGATAAGACCAAAATTTACCAAGGACG
>NC_133225.1:27004039-27191539 GCF_040436345.1 Pagrus major | reverse complement strand
AAAATTGCACTAAAACATACTGATATCATTTCACCATCAATTTTGTTAAGGAACAATTATTTATGTTGCATCACAGATAGGACACACTTTTTTTTTTAGCAAAAATCAAACAATCAAAGAATCCTAAAAAAGTATTCATAAATTGTCTGAAAAATGTCTCTTCTTCCTGTCATTCTGAAGATTGGAATCCATATTATTCACACACATCTGATTTAACTTGTGTTTGTGGTGGATACAATGTGTAAGACATGCTTTCAGCCACGGCTTAGGCAACACAAAGTAAATCAGGAAACCAATATAGGACTGTGCATCAGTGAGCTGGAAAGCTTTCTGAAGTCAATCATGTGTGGATATTCATGATTATCTCGATAATGAAAATCCAGTGTTTTTTATAGCGATCCATGCTAACATCTTTTATCGTCCCATCCCTATCTGAGACAGATTAGTACAGATTATTTAGATTAGTTGAAAGTTATTACAGTGGAAATTATTGAATCCACAACCAGGTAAAAAGTACAACTACATACAGAAGTTTAAGTTACAAAGTCATCAGCCAAGATTGTGTGATTGCACGTATGTGTTTGGTCACTGAAATGGCTTGCTGGATGACATCATAGCGTTGCGTTGCTGCAAAGGTTGAGCCAAGTTGAACTTTTTTGTCGGACGACTCTGCATTTTTTTCTGTGCTTGCACCCCTGCTGCGTCGCCAGACTGGCCTAATTAAAATGAATGAGATGGCTGCATTTTTTTAATTCAGTCTAAACATGGCCTTAGGTGTAAGTTACTGGCAAATTGTCTCTGTATCCAGTTACTAATAGTGATTCCACTTTTTGTACAAAACTGCAGCAGCCTATTCAACACCTAACTGATTTCTAAACAAAATAAGTTCTAGCATAAATTAATAAATAATATATATAACACAGGCAAATGTTTTCACCTGTATTTACTTACATACTGCTACAGCAGCTTTATTAAACTACCAAACTATATCAGCAAAAGAAATTCCAAGTCAGTAAATTTTGCACCTATTGTAGGTGGTCACAGCTTATGATTAAACATTAGGAGAGGAGAGGAGAGGAGAGGAGAGGAGAGGAGAGGAGAGGAGAGGAGAGGAGAGGAGAGGAGAGGAGAGGAGAGGAGAGGAGAGGAGAGGAGAGGAGAGGAGAGGAGAGGAGAGGAGAGGAGAGGATTTATGAGATATAGAGGGCAGTGGAAGTCAAACAAGTCAAAGCGCACTCTTGATGCTGACGTCTGGGCCATCTGGACCATCACACACACACAGACCCAAACACACACAGTAGTCTCTCAGTGGTTGTCTCTGTCTTCTCACCTCGACTGGAAAACAAACAACGCAGCATGAGAGAGAACGAGACAGAGCGAGTGAAACAATGTGTGAGAAAGAAGCAGAGGACGAAGCAAGGGAACCAAGCGAACAGAGGGTGATTTTAAGGTCACTTGAAAGATGTGGGGAGAGAGGGAGAGACAAGTAAAGAGGTCTCTAAAGTAATTACATATGTTAACTGTTAAAGTTATTAATCCACAACACAAGACTGTATCCCTCAAGTGTCGTTTGAAGCTGGTAATCCGTAATGAGAAATTATTTCTAGGTTTTCCAACTGTACGCAGTCAAACGATGCACCGATACTAACGAGCCTGGAGGAGCCAATTAAGGCTAGAAGTTGATGCAGGTAGACAAGTCATATAAATAATGCAATGACATGAAAGGTTATTCTGAGCATGGTAGGGGCTTAATCTTCAAAAACCGTCCTAGGCATAAACATGTAAAACTTTGTGTGCTTTCTGTGTGATGCATTAATATTTAATAAATAATTGATGTATTTACCATGTTGCAGAGCAAAGTCTCTCTGTATGTTACATTTCTAGAGAGCAGTCTTTAATTAGACATGACATAAGAGAAGTTCTTGGAGGGAACACTGTACTTTGCATCCATCCTGATCAAGATTTTTAGCAATATTTTGTTTTATTATCGTCTCTTGTGATGCAGTTTAGTTATCTACAGTATATGATTATGTATACATTCGAAATTCCTCTAATTTTGAACCAGAAATCCATGAGATCCTCTTCTGTGTGTTTGTTGGAGTTTACTTTGTTGTTGGTGACATTTTTACGGCTCTGTGTTTGAAGTTTTAGTAAAGTACATGTAAAGGTTAGTACATCCTGAATATCACTCTTCAAACATCGAGGCCAACTACCCACTCCTCTGAGACTTCTTCCCAGGAGGAGTTTAAAAGAGTAAATTTAAGAGCTCTCATAAAATGGAGATAAGTCCAAGTGATGCCTGACGAAAGGAAAATATCATGAATATTTTCTGACATGTTTTGTTCCTGGATTTTCCTCAAATTGGATTATTTCAGAATAAATCTTGGTTTTCAAGGAGTCAACTTTAGGTCAAGTGCATTCCTGAAGGTTTGGCTTGCGTGATAAGCTAGCTGTCCTGAGAACAGCTGCATGTGAGTCCCTCTGTGCTTGGCAAGGAAAAGAAGGAGATAATGCTAATGTGTGTGCACGCCGATGTACACACAAATAGATCCATACATCTGGGATAGCCACAGGCGTTCTGGCTCATATGGCTCATAAAATATAATGTGAGTGTGAAGATATTATGTCATCTTTCCAGCATCACTCATCAAATTACTGAAAGATAGAAAGAAGGAGAGAAAGCATATGAGGAATGAATGAGACAGAAATGGGGGAGAGAGAGGGAGAGACCGAGGATGCAACATCATGAGCCTAGCAGGCATGCACTACATGTTAACATTAGTAGGTCAGCCAGCACAGAAATAACTACGCTGTGTGTTTGTGTGTGTGGTAACCTCATACACTCATTACTCGCCAATCGTGGCGGATTCTCCATTCTACACAGTAACCAATCAGAACAGACTCCATACATCAACAGTTCAAATGTGGTCATGTGATCAGCTTTTACCAGCTGTGTATTCAGTTTCCACATGAGTGAATTTTCTTCTATATATAGCTCCACCTCTCTCTCTAAAATGTTGAGTGAGGACACGATAACTCTGTCTGAACCCTGGCAGCTTAAATATCAACTGTGCAGCAGAAAAGTTAGTTTTCATCCATTAATGGATTGTCATTTATGAAAAATGTTAGAACTATTAATTCCAAGGTTAGAACAGCAGAAGTGGAGTGTCAAGTCTCTGCAGCACAACAATTTGAGCATCAACATGTTGGTGTGTTAGTCATACATACAGTGCCACTATGTGGCAAAACACAGACACAGCAGCACCTGGACAACGTTCACTGAATATTCATTCTATCTCAACCATGTCTAATATAACGTAATATATTACGTGTAATATTTTTTGTTTCAAGGTTTATTGCTGACATTGAGAGAGAAAATGAAAAGGTATGTAAGGGCTTTAGCTTTTTCAAGAACGTCTATATGAGCTGTATTAATGTAAAAATGCCTACACATTCTGTGTAACACAGCAGTAATACACTACACAGCCTCTCTGGATCTAGACACAGTCAGATGACAGCTATGAATGACATAAATATCAATTACTAAAATCAATTTTGTTTAAAAAAAAAAAGTTTACTTGATTATTTAATAAAAAAACAGATTTACTGCCTCGCGATTGCTGGCATGCTGCGTTTCCCGAACTATGACACTTAATAATGGCCAGAAACTGTTCTGCAGGATATTATGAAGTCACTGAGAAGTTGACCTTTGACCTTTTTTAATATAAAATATCATAACTCCATCATTTTACCCTGTTAATCTTAGTCTTTAAACATAGTCTTTAAGAAAAGACAAGGTATTAGTACCTGTCTAATGATGATATTCCAGTTCCATAACAAAAGTATGACAAAGAATCAGAATCAGAAATTCTTTATTATCCCCAAGTGGAAATTGTTTAAATTAATAAAGAGGAGTTTGTTAAAATTGTTAAAATTAATTAAAACTCAATGAATTGACTTTGTACTTAAACTATTAACATAAGTAAAATAAATGTAATCAAACAAAAATCAAATAACAGTATTTGATACTTAAAGATTATTTATTTCTTAATTTCTTCTCTTTCATGAAATATTCCCTCCCCATCACTTTTAAACAGTGAAATACTGACAGCCAGACTAGAAAAGACAAAAAACTAAAAAACTAAACTGATAACATAAAATGAACAGCAAGTTAGCAAGTAATTTAAGTCATTCATTTCCTGTCAAGTCAAGTTATAAGTCATCTAAACAGTCACTTGAGTCGACTCAAGTTCAGGTCACAATGACTTGATTCCACATCTTCAGTCATTTTCAAAAGCCCGCAATTTGAACAGGTGCGACACACTACAAATTAAAGTTGAACTGGCCAACTATCATCGGCGACTTGGTGACAACGTAGATGGAAACGCTTGGCTGTTTTATGAATTTGTTGCATCCCCTAACGTTATCTGAACATAACATCAGCGTAGTGACACCTCAGAGTCATGGTCGGGGTCATAGATTCTAACTTGCCCAAACCTCAGAAAAAGGGACACTGAGTCAGACAGACTGGACAAACATATTCAACTGCTATATATATCTATACATATTCTATATACAACAACCCCTTCTAACCCTACACTCTTGGTAAAGAGAGGATGTATTCTTGTCATTTGAATACATGAGTCACAATTTGAATGTCGCCTTCAAATTGTGAATCTGTGAAAACAGTGTCCCTGCAATTACTTGAGGACAAATATAATCTTTAAGGAAACATTTTTTCCAGTCAATCATGACAAATCATCATTTCTACCTTTCATTTATACTACAGGCCGGCACTACACAGCAGTACAAATGGGACAAGGGCAACATTATTTAATCTGTTTGACTCACAACACAAAGAATCCTCCTGAACTACTCTCTAAACCATCCTGACAGGCTAAGGTCACGGGGTCACAAAGCTGTTTAATTTTCCCTCCTGAAAATCAATTATAAGACGAGAGTAACCTGAAGTGAACAGTTGACTGTCTTGTCTTGTGTGTGTGTGTGTGTGTGTGTGTGTGTGTGTGTGTGTGTGTGTGTGTGTGTGTGTGTGTGTGTGTGTGTGAGATTAGTCATCTGCTCAGAGGGATTAGCTGCTCTGGCTGTACTCAGGCATGACATGGGCTGAGCAATTTAATGTTAGCTTGCTAGCCTGTTAGGTTGACCTGGACAATAGACTGATGAAAAAAAACAAAAGCTGAAAAGTCTGACTGAACAGGAGGAGGTCACAAGGTGAACACATTTCTGTTCCTGTGGGAATACAAAATTATTTTGTTTAGCTATGAGGAAAAGCCTTCATCACAAACTACTACTACTACTACTAATTGCTCTGAACTTTCCTCAGCACCACCAGAGTTTTCTATCCTGCTTGCTCCTTTGTTCCAGACAGGTGATTTATTTTTCAGACAGAAGCCAGCCATGACATCCAGAGTTGACCCTCATAACCAGCCAAGTTGGGCTGACTGTGGCTGAGGTCTGGGACCTAATAGCTAAAGGTGTGCTGGCTCTTGCCTGGGCACGGCTCCTGGATTTGGCTAGGTTTTCTGGACACTGACTTGGATGGATTAGACTGAGAAAGTTAGCAGCACCCAATCTAGCTTTGGGCCAGTTCAGGTGACTACTGGCTTTTCCACTTTGACACAAACTGATACTAAACAATAAAAACACATTACAGCAGTTTCATTCAGTTTCTGTCACAACTATTGATATCAGACTGAGTAAGTACAGCCATCATTTTATGATTTCATGAAACTACTTGGGCTTTGTCACTTACTCTAGTAGGAAACCTTTTTTATGGCAGGAACCCTTCAAAGAAAACTTAAGTAAGCCACACATGTTGCTGTAAGTCTTGCAAGAAGTTTGGTTTTGTCTGGACTTAATGTGTTACTGAGTAAATTAGTGGAGTGTAGTGTCAAAGCTGTATGCCTGTAAAGGTTCAGAGTACTTGGTTAGCCACTACAGGGAAGCCACTACAGGGAATAGAGCTAAGCAGGCAGCTATCATTAATGTTAAAGCCATAACCTTTGGTCCTGGTCTAATTCTTCTTAATCATCAGCTCCTCTTGGTTTTAAGCCAGCCTCCGTGATTCCTAGCACCTCTGATACAGTTCTGGGGAACCACAAAAGTATCAGGGACTGGATCACAGTGTTTCAGAAGGATGTGACACCTTTTTTGTTCCAAGATGATTTGCAAGGCGCCTCTAACACGAATATATATGGGTGCCAACCTGTACTTTCCATAAGACAGGCTTTGGAAACAGGTTGATACTGGCTAAAGACCAGTGGTGGAAGAAGAACTCAGATCTTTACCTTCAGCAAAAGTACAAATACGTAATGTTAAATCTAGTCCATTACAAGTTAAAGACTTCCTTTGCTAAATCTACTTAAGCAAAAGTAAATAAGTATCATAAGCTAAACGTATGTAAAGTATCCAAAGTAAAATTACTTGTTTTGAAAATATCAACATGTAAAGGTGCATTTTACTGCTGTGGCTACAGTTTTAACATGGTTTTAACTACTTTATTTAAAGGCAGGTAGTTTAGTCCAGTGATTCCCAACCTATTGGTCGGGCAGCTCCAGAGAGTCACAAGATAAATCTGAGGAGTCGTCAAATGATTTATTGGAGAGGAATGACGTTCTGGTAAAGAAATCTGTTTTCATTTTTGGACCTTTCTCTGATCTTTCTTGTTTCTGTTAGATTTCTTAAAGCCTCACATATTATTTTAAATGAAACTATCTAAGAAGTTTAGAGGGGAAGTGGCTCTTTTGTACATGTAGAACTGCTTAAAGAGAATCACTGTCATACAGACGCTCACCTAGACACAGTAATGAATGTTTTTCTTTGAGGCCACAAGTCAAAATTGTTGGAAACAGCTGGTTTGGTCTTTGACCAAGATGATCATGTTTATTATGTAAAAGTTTTGATCTGAAAAGTAATTAGTAATCAAAGCCAAGTATAAAAATACAATATTCCAATTTTTACAATAGTACGTAAGGTGCTTTAGGTATGTACACATACAGACACTATATAAACACACACCTGGCCACCTGTCAAAGATTACTTCAAACAAATAAGGGGGAGCATATCAGGAAAGTAACTGCTGCTCTCTATGCTCTTTGCTGTAGCTATCTTTGGCTGAAGGCACTAGCTGCTGTTAGCTAGTTAGCTCAGTTAGCTTAGTTAGCTGTGCAGCTAGTGGCCCTGCTCACAGACTGGCTCGGAGCAACAAAGGAATGCTGGTGTTTACACCACCAGCAACGGAACCGCACTCAGCAGCCTCTGAGCAAACACGACCAGATCCGGACATAAGAACATAAGATCGAAGAAGGCCAGTTTGACAACAGGGCATACAGTGCTGAGGATTTACAGCGGCTCTGACCAGGACTCTGAGTCTGGGGATGAGGAGACACGGCAAATGAGGACAGGAGAGAGGTTAAGTGCCAGAGGAGCATTTAACCTCATCTTTGTTTGAGAAAGAGGGAAACTGGAATTTAGAAGGTGTATTTTTTGGGTAAATAAAGAAAATAATTGTGAGAATTTTTCCTTTCTTGACACTTCCTGGGTTCATTTTGTTTATTAGACTAAAGAAGCAACGACAGGTAGTGAAGTGTAGCCAACTTATTGTGGTAAAAAGTGGTATTACGAGACAGGTCAGGTTTAGGCTAGCTGATTAGCATGCTAACTTCAGTAGATCTCTCTGCAATACATTAAATCTTTGACACAATGTCAACTCTTTTGTTTCTTCACATTCTGTTGATAATTTTAGAATGTTTTTAACTAGGATTCTGCACACACCTTACACATTGCATCTTCAAAAACAAACAAATTCTGCATGCAAAAATATAGAGCTGACAAAAAAATGCACCAAAGTGTACCTGACCTTCATACACCACAGGTAATGGCCTGCTGGTCATTCATTACTGACGTTGATTTATCCTCAGTTGCTCTAAGTTAACAGCAGGTGGGTCAAAAAATAAATTGTAATCAAAGTAAATGAGGATACATTACATTTATTGATGGTAAAGAGCTGCGATGGTCCATCTTCACATGTATCCCTCCTGCTGGCCCAGTAGGTGTCAGCCCTACTACAGACAGGACAATCCAAAGACCTACAAGTCCAATTCCTCACAACAAGTGTGAATCCTACAGAGCTGCGAGGACGTTCAACCTTTCGCTGAGGATCTCATGAAGTAACAGCAGTCCTACATTGCTGTGTTAGTCCTCGTGCAGAAACATAGCTCTGGGCTCAATACTCCTACAGCTGCTTGAGAAGTTCTCTTCTTCCACTCCTCTCCTCTCATACCCTGTCTGTTGATTAATTTGTCAGCCGTGACCTCTCCTCCCAGTTACACCACAGTGCCAGCTGGAAGGCTGCACAGATGAATGGATCGGTGGAATGATGCAGCATGGAGTTTTCTCAAAAAATCCAATAAAATAACCCAGAAAATCTAGATAACAAGGACCTCGTGCTCATGCACTCGCTCACAGACTTGATCTCTCCCCTTCCTTCGGTGTCTGTGTGCGCCTCTCTCATTTTTTCTCTCTTTTCTCCTCTTTGTCCATCCGAAAATAGCTCCACCTCTGTAAAGTCTATTAGCAGCCTAAGGTAAGCCTCTTAGGAGAGGGGAGACTCTTGCTCTCTTGGAGCACAGGAGGCCAGTGACACTCAGTAAGTCCAAACAACAATCACACACGGTTAAAACCAGGGTAGGATTTAAGACTGGATATATCAGCGAGGGAAAGAGGATTGGGAAAGATAGAGGGGAGAATACTGATGGAAAGTAAAATCCACAAACTGTATGTTGACGACAATCTCCACAGGCAGAGATACTTCTGAACGTGTTCGGTAGATGTGCTCAACATCTGAGTATTCATTATTAGAAGGATTTATTAAACACATCCATGAATACTTTGCTGTAATCTTTGATTTTGATATTTAAATCATGATTAGAGGTGCAACCGATCAGATTGGCCTGCACTTCCTGGTTGAATCCATCTATCTATTTAAAATCTATGTTCTAATTATTGTATAGTCGGCAATTTCCAGTGCAGTCCAACTTTTTTATATGTTTTTCTGTTTACCAACAATGCACATAGTAAAATAGTCCAACAGGGTCAGAGAGGAAGATGGGAAGAAGAAATGAATCAAGGAGGATCAGAGGGGATGTACTCAAACATCCTCTAGCAGTAATCTAGCAGTATTGAGCTCAGGGGACACCCTCTGTTTTTTAATCCATTATCTTGATGAGATAAACAAGATTAACCAGATAAATGTGAGATGGAATCCCTGCAGTCTGTTCTGCCGACAGACTACAGACTTATTTGTGTGTGTGAATGTGTTTGTGTTTATGTCTCAGTCCTTGATCATTCAACAGATCCCTTTGACTTAAAAGGCCAAGCAGCTTCTTTCTAAGACTTCCTCATCGTATTGTGATCAGGTCGTGTTTGAGAATCTGGGGGAGAGACTTTACAGTGAGTGTGAGTTTGAGTCTCTGTCCAGTCTCAGACTCACAATCCCTGTGTTTGCCAGCATGGCAGAAGGTCATGCACATAATGGCTGAAGGTGGCAGGGCAAGGTTACAGAGGGGGTCAAAGTGTTCACCCTTCAAACAGATAATGTAGTGCAAACACCTGAGTCCAAGACAAGTCCACAGATAAGCACAATCAAGACTGAGTCACAAATTAGATTGAGTATGAACTAGTGCTGTCACGATCTCAGACTTTGACTATTCGATTATCATGGCCTAAAGAATTTACAATAACAATGTTATTGCAATATCTATGGCAATTTTTTTTTTAAAAATGTTTGGACACATTCATCATTAACTTTATTTATTGTGTGTTTTCTCTCTTTTTTTGGCCAATGAATTACACTCAAAATACAAGTGTAGGGAGGTGGAGAGAGAGTTTGTATAGTCTGTATTCAGTAACTGTACAAAAGCATCCAAAAAGAACATTCACACTAAAAGACTTTGAATCCAATGTTGAATGTTTTATGCCAGGTGGAAACCAGAGTTAAGGTGCAAAACTGCTATCTTCTACCTTCTAAGTTTTACACAGTATTAATATTTCATTTTTAAATATCACAATCAACATCAATATTAATATAATGTGATACCCCTAGTATGTATCAAGTAGGCAATTTATCAATATATCTTTATTGTGATATGAAACTATATTGTCTTGGATTTTAGATCTGTATCTCAGTGTCTGCTGATATGACATAAGTACAAAAGGGTTGTGAAACCTGGTATTTAATGGGCCCCCAGGGCTACATTAGTATTGATAAGCTCCAAAGTTAAAGGCTCTTTTATCAGTACCTTTTATCATTATGTGTAATTTGTTATCACATTGTTGTAGCCTTGCTATAAACACACACACACAGAATTAAGTCAGCAGAGCAGAGAGGCTGTGTTGAAGACGGTGAAAGGAACCAGGTGAAGATAACTCAAAGGTTACTTGAGTTGACAACTACACTCATTACTGTAAGTGCAATAAAAACCTTTGCCAGCAAAAAGCGAATCGTTACAGAAACGCCACCAGAACACTAAAACAAAAGCTGTCTGTATGTAGCCAAACTGTCAAAAAAAATTGGGCAAATTTTTGTAAACTCTTGCTGGTACAGGCAGGAAATCACATGGCCATAGGGAGGAGGACTGATACCGACTGCTGTTCACTCAGTATTTTGATGTCAGGAATATTATTTATTTTATTGACATTTAAGGTTTGTTTCCACTGAAATATTATTGAGTTTATTGTAATTTTGCTGTTGTAAACATTATTGTTGTTGTTCTACAGACAATAATTTCAAACATTCAACTGTAATCCTGTAGTATTTTTTTAAACAATATATTTTTTAAAAAGCAATTATTTCGTAGTGAAAAAGAACCAATTAGAGTTTTGATAAGGAACCGAACCGTTAAGGAGTATCAATGACAGTAGTAGTATTGATAAAATCCTGACGATATCCAGTATAGTGACACAAGAATCTCCTGACCAACTACTGCTTTTGAACGTGCAGGATCAGGTGGTGTGTGTGTGTGTGTGTGTGTGTGTGTGTGTGTGTGTGTGTGTGTGTGTGTGTGTGTGTGTGTGTGGTGGAAAGTCACAGAAACAAGGTAAATCTAATGACTAACAGCAAAGATCTGTACCATCTGTCTCTCACACGCACTTAAATTATTAGTTCATTTAATGTATTTAGTTGTTGCTTCAAAGTAAATGGTAAAATAACCACACATATTTAGAACTTTTATCCAAAGCATTGTACAATCTGCCTCTCATTCACCCATTCACACACTATCACAGCAAGCTACTGTGCGAGGTGTATGACCTTGCATGTTTAGTGTCTTGAGGAGGATCAGTGGAAGACCTGCTCCACCTCCTGAGCCACACCTGTCTCTTTGTAATGCTGTCAAATAGCATCTTAAACATCCTCCCCACATGCCTGTCCACTGTCAGAGTTATGGAGGATGCTTCCAACAATTTGTTTCAGTAGAGTTCTAGATACTCAAACCAATGTGATTGGCACCTTGAATCTGTTCTGGCAGTAAGTAAGTAACTTTTCTATCAAGCTCTCTATTTCACATAACTACTTCTGCCACTTTTTTGTGCGTACAAACTCCTACAGTGCAATGCCATGAATGTATCTGAGGAGAGAAAGTGTGCTCTGTTATCCTTATTTGAACGATTACCACACGTTCCCCGTCTCTAAGACAGCAGGCTCACCACACTGCTGTCAAGAATTACCATTTGGAACACTTTTGCCAAATCACAAGAACAAGTTTTGTTCCAAGCATACGCTGGCATTCACACCTATTTGCAGTTCTGTTCTACTGAAAGCACCTCTATCAATTAAACCTGCAGCTCATGTTGGTTCTGATGCTTTTAAAAGGTGCAGTTTGTAAAATTCACCTGAAACTAAAAATGTTTCTGTTTTCGTTAACTTAGAATATGCCTCTTATATCTATAGAGGGACCAGGTCTTCTTCCACAGAGTCTGCCATGTTGCACTGCCATGTTTCTACAGTAGCCCAAACAAAACTTAACACTGGCTCTAGAGGTGGCATTTAGTTTTTGTCGCATTTTTAGCAGAGACCGTAGTGAAGTCGGTGAGATGAGGGGTATTTTGTTGGTTACAATCTGCAGCCTCATATGTGTTCAATTTTGCCTGCCGAGTATTCTCTCCTGCCTTGAGACCAGTCAGTCAGTTAGTCATTCAGTGAATCAGTCAGACATCATACACAGCCAGCCAGCCAGCCAGAGAGCTAGTCTTTTGAAGTGTGTGTCCTATCAACCCAGTTTCCTGTCTCTCAGGGTGTCACATGTTTAGCAGACCAACAGCTGAGCAGCGGCTCAGTAGTCGCTGGACTAGAGCACATACTGTTCTGTAAGATATCACCCTCTAGCCTGTTCATCCACAAAGTATAGCACCCCATCTGTGCAATCAGCAACCTGTCACCAATTTGATACAGCTAATTGTGAGCAGGTGCAGGTAGTTTCACATTATTTACTGAGCCTGGAGTTTATCGTCAAATGCCTCAATTGGATGTGTTAAGTGCAACCCCTCTTAAGGCAGGTCTCAGTCTCTCTTTTCCATTAAAATCCTGCTTTCTTAATAAAAGTTTATAATGAAAAAGATCACGCGAGGACATTCAAAGCTTAGCATCCAATTCATACACAATGAATGACTTCCATCATGAGGGACACTGACCACAAAGAAAATCTCTACACCCACATTATCACAACCTGATTACTCATGTCCTACTGTCTTGTCTACTCTAACCTGCTCCCCTCCTGTGTCTCACCTTGGTAGTGAGGATACAGATGCAGTCCATCATCTCCAGCTCGACTGGCAAACTTTCACCTAAACATCTTCCAGCGCCAACTTTCCCGTTCCACCACTCAGCCGCTTGTTGCTGTTGGTGACATATCTCTGCCGTCTGTCCGTCACTGTCTCCTCCTTCTTATCCTCTTCATTCATCCCTCAATCTCTCTCTCCTCCCTTTTCTCGCATCCTCTCCACCTGTCCTTTCATCAGAGCGACCAGAGAGGACTTCTCCGCTAAAATGCAGGCCGGCTCGGAAACATGGCAGCTGTCCCGGTGCACCTCCGCCTGCCCTCTTGTTTTCCAGCTGCTGTCTTCATTTTATGGCAGCTGGTAGCCACATTTTGACCTCAAAAAGTGCATGCTTTAGAATATGTATCCCCACACGCGCAGACCGCACTCAGCACACAGTAAAAAATGGACGGGCAAACGTGCAGAGACAGGCGCAGAAACGCACACACATGGATGCACAGGCAAACACTCACACAGACAGACGTGTATACACAGACTTAAGCACACACAAAAATACATATACTGCCACACACACACATACACACACCACTCTCTGCTGTTTTATCAGGTCAGTCTCTGTTTGGCAGGAGTGGGGGGTTAGACTGAGTGAACAGTAACAGCGGTATAGCAATGGATGCTCTACTTTTCAACTTTGACAGTGAACTGGAGAAGTTAAAGCTCCATACACAGCCTGAAGCTTCACTCAAGATATTGTGCTTTTTCTAAATACACAAAATCACTACAATTAACGCTGGGTTTGAAACAATACAATACTGTACGATACTCTATTCAAGACCAACTGAGCAGGGAGAGATCTCGTGGATAAAACACACACACACACACACACACACAGAATTTTACATTTGTTTCTGTTCCTGTCCTACTCTACTTCAGTCCGGCTCCACCCTCCTCTGGCCCTGCACTCATTGTTGGTTATCTCCTGATGCTCACTGCTGCCAACAGAAAGTCTGCACTGGGTTGTGCTAATAAACAATATTATTGGGTCTCGGTGTCTTCTACAGCCATTTAAAGGGACAGTTCACCCCAAAATCAAAAATACTAGAGATCAATGTCATAAATCAATCAATACTAAGCCAAATTGTTTTCCTGAACTCCGTTAATCCATTCATTAACAAAAACAACATCTACACAGTACAATACAGTAGGTAGCAGTACACACTTTGTTGTTTGCCAAGGAACACAGAGAAGAAATACAAGAGTTTTAACACAACAAATCTTATCAGACCTATGGAATATTACATCATCCATCTTGGTCACTACATTTTAGCCTTTCTTCACCCTCAGGTGTCCATAAACTACTGTATAGTTTAGGAACTTTTTTCTAAAACAAAGAACTGTGAAATTATTGGTTATCTTATCATATTGGCCCAAAGAAGCGGGTGGTTATTGGTTACTGATATTGGCAAAAAATATATAGACTCTAATATATAAATAATAGAGTACATATTTGCACCTGTAGCGATATTTATCAAACTAGATCAGGGGTGTCAAAACTTGTTTTCCTTTGGAGGGCCAAAACTAAAATTATAAATGGTGGACGAGAGGTCTGCACTCATGACGAGGCCTCGAGCGAGGCTGAGCTGTAATGTTAGCTAGCCTCTCGTCCAAATAGTACTAATCCCGTCCATTAGATGATAGACAGTAATGGATAATGAGCCATGCAAAAGCAGGAAATGTATCATTTCATGTCACTTACACGTGTGGCCAGACTTGCCTTGTATTTCTCTCAATTTATGACAAATGTTCCTACCTTTTCCCCCTATTAACCTGTTTCTGGCTCTGCAAAGCTGTCTAGTGTACTGCTGCACCTAGTCCTCCTCAGTAAGAGTCAGACCGAGAAATGGAGAGAGTTAAAGTTTTTAAGGAAAGTGGCATGCATTTTGTAAAAATCTGCTGTGTCCGTTTATCTGTCGATCACTGGGGCCGAACCAACATCAATCACCATCGAGAAGCTGACAAACAGAGGGCAATGGCATGTACAGACCCTCTAAGGGCCGGAGGCTAAAAATGAAGAAATTAATCTGAACTGATAAATATATGTTTATGCCAGAGATTCACACAAGTTCACACCAGAGGGGCAAATTATGCCTCATGTCTCGAGGTTGGCAAGTATGCTTGTCGCAAAGTTCCCTTATTTTGTCTGTTTAAAAATGATAACGGACAATTGTACATTTCAGGATAAAAGATGACTAGATAAACCACCCCAATGTACATTAATTATTGGATTGCTTCATTTGGAATACTTGAGCAGCACATGGGACGACAAATATTGCCTTGTGCACACACAGCACTGCATTTAAACAGTAAGTAAGTCAATATCAGAACAATTTCCAAGTTGTGGACTATCACCAGAAGATCAAAGCAACATTGTGTACAATTTCCACTTCAGCAGTATCAACAAGACAAAACCAGTTGCTCGAGCCCATCTGTGAGCTCATTCTGCTGACTCTACTGAACAATAAAATGTTACTGAACTGAATTGATTCTTTTTGTCATATTATGTAATACAATGTAAGCCGATGTTCAAACAGCCAGTCCGCATAAACAATCTGTCCATCTAATTCTGCTCTCTGCAGCCACCAGCAGCCTTTTCGATGGGTTCAAGAAGCGATGTTTTCACCAGTGAAAACATGTTTGCCCTTTATCAAAACTATTTCCATGTAGAGGAAGTGATGTGTTAGACATGAGGCAACACATCAACCCTCATTCTGTATTCATGTATTTCATTGTTTTAAAACCAGAATTTTTAGTCATTTGTCAAATGATTCTTTAACATGTTAACCCGCGCTCCTGATTTCTTCATAAGCTACATCCATAACTGCCACGACAGCCTCACACCAAATAAGCAACTGGTCACAGGCAGTGAAAACCATGAAAACTACTGCTAATTCTCCACCTAACTGTATAAACGTTGACAATGGGGTCCTTACACAATATATCAAAAAACCTGACAAGCTCTTCTAGACACAAGAACACGATGGAGGCTGTATTTTCATTAAAAATTATTTCTCTACAACTCAGGACAGAAATTATGACCTCACTTCTTTCCCAGAATGGTGCAGCCCTTAAGGCTGCCATCCAACAACTGAGATCACCCACCTTCCCATAGGAGGAAATATGAACTGTGCTTTTAACCGTGGAGAGATTTCCTGCAGGTTTCCTCAGGCATTGATAAAAAAAGAGAGAGGTCTTACCTTGTTGGGGGTCAGTGGGCCAATAGCTGACCTGGGGCTGAATGGACCATGGCTGGGGCTAGTGACTGTTTCTGGCCCGGGGCTGGTTGGACTAGAAAGAGAAATCAAGGAGAGAAGGCATCTGGAGGAGAGCTCTGAAAAGTGTCACCTTTCAGTCTGCACTACTACAACTGCTATACACAAATATTTTCCGCATGCAAAACATGGCATTTAATAGCCAACATCATTTTGTACTGACATGAGTTATCAGACATAATCATTGAAGATGTCATTACATGAAATGAATGCACATTTAATTCAAGTAAAGTTTTGAATAAGCCTATATCCAATTTAATTGTCCATGAGTCTGTCTGTCTTAAATACCAGTTACTGTGTCTTTTCTATTTCTTTCTTGAAACAGATTTTTGGCTTGAGCAGCATGGCTACAGCACAGAAGATGACCATATAAAAGGACAGGACCACTTGGAGTAACCCAAACATCAATAGGAAATGAATGAAAAGGCTATCATAGAACGTAGTACACTGTTCTTCCCACATTATCCTTATTCAAATATCAGTAAACTGTTTTGTAACTGTGTTAATACAGTGTATGATGAAATTGTGCCTTATGTCATACTTAGTTTGTTCCTTTGTCTACATCTTTGGTGTTATCTGCTCATTGCGGTAGTGTTTTGCACCAGACTTATTAGAGTAAATGTATTAGTTCAGTCTGTTAAAATGTAAGTTACATATCTGCCAACACTCCTGATTTATTCAGTAGTGTCAATATTTTATTCCCTTTTTTTTCCTGCTTTGGTACAGTTTGGTAATTTCTCATGTTAATCTCCCAATTTCATAGTGAATCAAATGGGTGTTCCTCTGTATCTGTGTCAGATAGCTGTTGTAGTACCTGGCAACCCAACCCAGAGGCAGAAGAGAGCATGCAAAAATGGCGCTGCCTACATGCATTACTCATCACTGCACTTGCTCAGGCCCTCTGCTCTTCTCAGTTTGCCGCTGAAAATGGATGAAACAGGACCCAACAAGACGAAATACGCTTCCAAATTTCACTCCGCTTCTGTTTTTGTGAGGTAAAGTGTAGACGTTGATTTTTGATCACTTTTTAGTGAATTTAAACTAGTTAAAAGTCATTTCACTTTGACATCCTTGTATCTTTTCTATTAATCTGTGGTGTAGAGTGAGGGAAGGCCATTTAATAGACACCCAGCTTAATGTTGGCCGGTATGCAGTTAATAATTGTCTGGTTTGCTACCCTCTTAACAGCTGAAATGTATTCTCATATGGTGGACATACCTCAGATGAGCCCCTTTAGTCAAAGCTCCTGGAGGAAATGTGGGGCTGCGGCTGTTGAAGGTAAATTTTCCATGGTTGGGGCTCGTTGGACTCATGCTGGGAGTTACTCTGCGCACACCTGGGTCCTTGCTGGTTGCATGAGCAGTGGAGATTGGGGTAGCATCTGTGACTTTGTTGAGACCTGGGCTGGTGGGTGTTAGTTTGTCTGGAGTGGTTGGCGACACAAAGCCTTGGATGGTGCTTGAGACGAGGGCTGACACAGTCACCAGGTTGAGGTCTGGAGAGACGGAGCTTTTCTGTAGATAGGCAGAGGTGATGGAACTTTCTGAAGAAAGAGAGTTGGTGGCAGTAAGTTGTGGCCTTGTCCCATTCAGTGATACTTCGGGAGGTGTTTTTGTGGAGCCACTGGGATTTTCTGCACCATTTACTGTCACTGTGGCAGCAGAGGGAGAAGAGGGCTTAGGGGTCTCTGATGTCAATGATTTAGAGGCTCCAGGCTGGACTGGAGGGAGAGGAGCACGGTACTTGACCTTGGCAGGCTGTGACTGAGGTGTAATGGACGGTGTTGTAGGGGAAGACGGCTTTGTTGTGGGTGTTCCAGATGGGATTGGAGGGGCATGGGACTTGATTGACTTGGGTCTGGGGGTCAGTGGTTTTGGCTGGGATGGTCCTTCAGAAGCTTGAGGGCTCACAGGACCAGACACTGGCTGTGGCTGGGCCAAAGGCTCTACTGGCAGGTTACAGGGAGCAGGGTGGGTCCATGGGCCGTCTGTCTGTACTAAAGAACCCTTGCTGTCTTGAAGGATGGTCAATTCATAGTACTCCTGAATGTCTGGAAGGAGAATGCAGTGATTAGAGACATGATGAATGACTGAAGGGCTCAGTGGATTAGTAAATTAGGTAATGACAAAAGGCATGGTTCATTCACAGCTCAGGACAAGAAGGCTCTACAGCAGGTGTTTAAAACCACCCAGAACATCACTGTGAGCAGCAGTGATATTAGTGAAGTGAGATGTCTGCAAAGAGACCAGAGGACACCAAAAGACCCTACCCACCCCAGCCACAATCTGTTCACCCTGCTTGTATCTGGAAAAAGATACAGAAGTATCTGCCGCCATACCACCAGACTACAGAGCAGCTTCATTCCTCAGGCTGTGAGACTCCTCAATTCATCTTACGAAATCCACTCTTTAAAATGGTTTGTTTGTTTTTATTGTTGTCTGTGATGTAGCATTAAAGGGCTCAAACTTCAACTTTGTTTTGCAACCCTGGTGTTGAAAATTTTTAGGAATAAATGAATCTTGTACCTGGAAGTGATGTTTTCTCCAAAAGATATACAGTAGAGCAGTAGAGCAGAGACGATGAGTTGATTAACTGATCAAAGTGAGAATCGTTTCATCTTTCCGTTTCATATTTCAGTCATTTTTAAAATGTATTTTTTAGGGTTTGGGACAGTTCATTGAACAAAATAAGACATCTGAAAAGATCACTTTGGGCTTTGGAAAACTGTTACAGACATTTTTCACTATTTTTTACATTTTATAAACTGAACAAATTGATCAATGAAGTGGTTAATGATAAGAATAATAATCAGATTTATCTTTGATGACAATAATCATCGGTTGCAGCCCTAGTAAGCCGTCAGATGTCATTTTTTAATTACTCCTGAGATGGTGAGGTATGTTTGTAGAGAAATCAAACAAACACAGCTAATACTGTGTTGACCTCTAGTGGCAGAATAAGGGTACTGTCACCTAAACAGTAGGTCTTTCAGGGTTCATTCCACTGTCAGAGCGTTTTCAAAGTGACCGTTATGATTAGGCTTCACTTCCTTCTCTCCACATACAGAACTGACAGACAATCCTACACTAAATCATACACATGGTTGCGAGGTCGGGCTGCCAAGAGAAGTTAGGGGGTCATAAAAGAAAAACCAGATAAAGTATATGGGAAGCATACACAGGGATTTGAAGATAAAACCATGATTTACACACTACAGTAACACACAATCACATCTATGGATGTATAGTGTGTTCAAAGATATAACAAAATAGATTAAGTCAAATATCTCTGACACAAAACAAGTTAAGGATCAGTAATAAGAAAAAAGACAGCCAGCACGGTTTCAAAATAGAACGTTAAAACCAGACACAGCTTTACTAAAACTCATAAACAGGAACTCAGCCTGATGTTTAGTGAACAGCACACACCCACATGTGCACACACACAGAAAGGAGAGAGGAGTGTTAGTGTAAAGAGCCAGAGGTGTGGGTGTGACGCTAAGCAGGTGGGAACTAAAAACCAGTTTGTCGTCATGCACATAACCGCACACACACGTGTGCTCAGTGTTTTCCTTCCAGTAAGCAACAATTCACCACAGACAGAACTAACCAGTTAGACACAGACTGTTAACTCTTGGAAGGAATTTGTACTTGACACAGATTCTCTAAACTTGTGCATACTTTAAACAAAGGGTCCAGTGTTTTCTGTGACACCAGCCTACATCGTGGTGTTCTGATCTCCATTTTCTGGTGAGCAGTCATGTGACAACATCTTGGAGACACCATGAAAACTAGTACTACAACTCACTGAAACACTCTTATGATCAGTTTGGCCTTCTGGCTGCTGGCCTACTGGTCTACATTCTTATAGCCAAACCTCCTTATCTGGCAAGAGTTCATGTCTTCAGGCCTTCATACACCCAAACACATAGTATACTTCCTTACTGACAAACTGCACTGCTCCATCAAAGTTTAAGACATCATCAGCAGGAAAATGCAAGACAAACAAAGCTGGCTCTAGTTTAACAACACTGAGTTTATTAAGTTGTTGGGAAGATCAGCACAAGTATCAAGCTAGTGGATCAGTTCATCCAAATGTCGATTAACAGTGGCACCTACAGACAGAAATACAGACAGTTTCTGTTTTCTTTAAAATATATTTAAAAAAAATAAAAATATTTCCACCTAATGTAATCGAACATTACATTTGAAAAACTGTTAACTAAAACCTCTTTCCAAGAACAACATCCCAGATACTCAAAATCAGGGGTGCCCAAACCTTCTTCCTTGGAAAGCCAAAACTGACATTTATTGGTGGGTCACGGGTGAAATAAAAAGCAAACATCTGTTTGACTGTATTGTTAAGATGCAAAATGAAACCAAGATCCCACATTCCCTTAATTGGGAATGACTGACTCCCTGCACAAAGTGTCACTCTCCCTGCCATGCTCAGTTTATGAAAAAATAATTATGATTTTATATATGTAAGGATTATTTTTTGCGGCACACAAAATAAAACAGCATTAACAGTGATTTATATTGTATATCTTTTTTTTTTTATTTCTTTTCAATTGCTAAAAAACATCCAGCGAGCCACATTGAACCTAATGGTGGAGCAAACTTCGGGCAGCCCTGCTCTGAAATGTTTTGTGGATTTTGAAACTTCTCCTGACTTTCCATCTGCATGAGGGTGAGTAGTAGTAGATAATGACTTACTTTCCTAATCTGCATTCACATTAAGCCACCTGCAGAAATCCAACAGACATCAACTCCGAGCATCAAAAATATGATGAGAAGGTCAACAGGTTTGTCTGCAGATAAAAACTAACCAAGGCTTCTAATCCAACATGCTGTAATATCAGATATGAAAAGAAGAACAGTGACTTGGCATATGGACACAAAACAAATATCCTTACCAAGCAGAGCGCTGAAGAGCTGACTCTGAAAGACATTGATGACTCTGTCCAGAGACTGCTGCAGCTGGTCGTCCTCCTCCACAAGGCCCTGTTTGGTCCGGCTCTGGTTCTGCTGTCTCTGGTCAAGTTTGGTCCTGTATTGTTGCAGAAGCTCCAGGGCTCGCTGCGCATCTAAACACAACATACACAGATAATAACTGTATAACTAACGACAGAAAAGAAAAGACACAAATCTCCAGGCACTCTAAAGTAGAGAAAGGAGATTAGGTGCTCCACATCAAAAGCCTCTGCTTAATTGAGGATTACTATGGTTAAAAACTGTCACCTGTTCAGACCTCACAGTGTTCATCAGGGTGAAGTTAAGAAAGACAGATTAATTACACCTGGCTCCATACTGTGAGAGTGGACACAGGTGTTATTAATAGGCTTCTTATATACCCCATCTCCTTTTTAACACTGTCAGATGGATGTTTTCTTTTCCCCTATGTGTCTAACTTGCAAATTTGACAGCAACTAAACATGAAAAGTCTATAATGGTAACTGCAATTACGTTTACTACTATTACGTAACTGATGTAAAAGGGCGTGAGGGTAATAGAGTTTATGGTGTAAAGGAAGACTGCAGGCTGCATTCCAGGCTCCATGGCACTCTGAACAGCTGATTAAACCAGAAGCACTGACAGATCAACACCAAACTCACACTCAGAAGAGTCAGCCTTCAGCCTTTAAATGCCTCTCAATGCCAAACTCCATTCAAAATAATTCAGTTCATTGATTATTTACGTATCTTTAACCAAACATCTGACGGAGTGCATGGTGTCAGATTATTATCAGTTGCACACTCACGTACTTTAGATCGGCATGCAATCAAAGTCAAATCTAATCTATCATCTGTCCGCTTTGGTGCACACCAGCTGAAAGACAAGTAGGCTAACTTAACTAAAAGCGGATTAAAATCAAATAAAATGCTGTTTGGTGGATAACTTCTATGCCGAATTTACCACAATGCCTGATTAATTAGCAAAAGCTCTCGAAATTGTATTTAAAAGCTGTATTCCCAAATCTATAAACAATAAAGCGTTCAATTTAGGATTGTTTTAATGAAGTTTCGTGCTCGAACGTTAACGTTAATTTCCACGCTAGAGGAGAGCGCTTCGCCATAGCAACACCAACGCAACCTTTCAGAGTGGTCAAAACTGGTGTGTTCGTCAACAAAACCAAATAAATGAGTGTGTATGTTACAGAGATAGACATAAAGACAGAGAAACATCAACATATTTCATTTACAGTTACCTTTCTGTCGCACAGGCATGGTGACGCGCACAGTCCTCCTCCCCGGGGATTGTTGTGTGTGTGTGTGTGTGTCGCTGTTATTACAGATGTGTGTGTCTGTCCCGGGACAGCCTGCCTCCAAAGTGGGACACCAGACTGACACCACGGCGGTCTACGGTCCACCAACCTGTGTTTTCATCCACACCAAAACTTTAGCAAGCGCTGGAAAGTCCGACAAAACCGTCAGAGCCGCGGGGAACAGAGAAGCTGTCAGCCGTGGATATCCAACTGTCACCGCGTGGACTTGGTACCCGGAGCTGTAATGTCGTTTCCTCTCCCTCCTTCTCTTTCACTTTAGCTCTCCCTCCGTCTCGTGTCGGTAAAACTTGTTCTCCATTCAGTTCTTCATTCAGGTGACTTGAGTCAAAACGTTGTCCGACCGGTTCTTAGGCGGTCCTGTGGGATGAACTCACGCACACACACCTACAAGTCCCTGAACGCCTCACGCACATTCATGCACTCGCATCCAAACAGCACTGAAGCGGGTTTCAGAGGCTCCTCATAAGCAGCTTGTTGGTGGTATTGTCATGTTAAACAACCATATTGTGTGCAGTGGTTAAAAGCCTGCTGCATCCAATCCACTCAACTCTGAGTGTTCATGTGGGTTTACACAGAGTTATAATCTTTACTTTGTGGGGGTCAGTAAGATAGCTAATGTTAGAGGCAGAAATAAATACATGAACAATATGAAGTCAGAGAGAGACCTGGGGAAGACCCTGCTGCATCATGTGGGAGCCTGTTTCCACCAGTTAAAGAAAGAAAAAGATGAGAACTAATCTTGATGAAAAAATATTTCCATTGTAAGTCATAATTACCAGGGAAAACTCATAATCCTGAGGAACAAAAGTCATAATTAAGAGATTTAAACGCATATTCAAGAGATAAATGTATCAATAATTATGACCTTTTTCTCATAATTATGCCTTACAATGTGGATATATACATTTTTAATCAAGGCTAAGTTTTCATTAACTTTTCTTCTTGGTCTTCCATAACGTCATCCTCCTCCTCTGAACTGTGTGGTGTTCAGGTTAGGTTCTTTACGAAAACACGTTTCTTACAGCTTATTTGTATCGTTAACATACTTAAAAGTAATTACATTAAAAATGCATAATTTGTGATTACAGTAATGGTGGTCGGTAATGTTTTAATGACCTCCACAGATGTATTATCGTAATGTTTTCATGGGAGCTCAAATACCTTCTCAGGTCTTCTGAGCTCCCTCTGGCTCCCACAGTACTTCAACTCTGGGTTTACAGACACTGATTACACTACCAGAGATCTTTTTTATTATACTTCTAAATGATAATTGTCATACATTTGCTGTCTAAATTGGATATTGAACTATAAAGGGTTTATCAAATTGGTGCCCAAATTGCATGCACACACAAAGACACTAACACAATCTAAAACACAAGGTGTATGAGAAATCCAGTTGAAATGTCACAGGTATAATCCCACAAGCTGTCCGGGCAGGCCCATTCCTCTGTGAATTCGGTGCTATTATCATGGTAAACAGTTTTATTGTGTTGAGTAGATTAAAGCCTCTCCCTGTCTCAGGCTTGTCCATGCTGTATCTCTCAGCCCAGATACATGTCAATTACCAGGGCCTAGTTTACCCAAAACAATGCCTCTTAAAGAAGTAGGCTTAACATTTACTGACGCATTAAAAGAAAACCAGAAGTTCCCAGTAAGTGTGTGAGTATCTCTGGCAGGGCAGAAAATCAAGTCACTGCCAAATACATCTAACGCAATAAAGAGTGGTTAGGTAATAGTTTTCATGAGAGCCCAACCGATGCCAAAACCAATCAGGAAGTCGGTATTGATATTTTGGCAGATATACACACATTTTGCGCAATGATCCCTCATATGTGGTTATCAAACACTTGTAAAAACACTTGTTTCTTACAGTTTAACAATACAATTTGATGTGTTTTCTGCATTAAAATAAAGAAAAAGACAAAAGTTTTCATATAGCCACATATGGGGCAACATAAACGCTGATACCAATATATCTGCGTAGGCCAATATCGGCCAATGATGACGGCCATCCGCTATATCAGTCTAATATTTATATTAACATCCTATCAATTTTTGTCAAATAGTTGGTACTGCCGATTCCACTGTAAGCCCCACTTTGAAATCATGGTAAGCTGCTCCCAGCAGAAGAGCTAACACCAGCTACTTTATCTCCCCAGACCAGAAACTGAGTGACTGATGTAGTGTTAAATATTTAGCCAGAGTCATGTTGGTGGACTAAATCAGGATTAATATGCCACAAAATGATTGGACTCAACGTTCACAGGGTGGTTACAGAGAGGACTGCAAATGTCACTGTTTTTGCCTGGTGCAGGCTAGTAGGCAGCTGGCGCTAACGCATCATTCATAACGACTCAATCAGCTAAGTGGTAATTTGCTCCAAGTTTGTTATGGGGTCTTCCTTAACAACATTTAATATTATAAATATAGTAACATTTCCGTCAATTGTTTGTAAAAGAAGTCTACATTTACCACCAAACCTGTCAATTGCTTCCTTAAGTTTGCAGCAGTTTCCCTATGTTAGCATCTTTTTGTGATAAAGGGAAAACTTGTATCAAAAATGATACAGTCAGATAAAATAAGCAATGTTAAGTATAAAATTAGACAATGATTTGTCAACTTCTTGTGTTTCTAATAGATGTGTGTGCTGTTATTAGCTTGCTGCTATTGCACTCTCAAAACTAGCTACACCACTGCTAATATTTAACTTGTCAAATGTTCATATACACAACCAGATAAAAAGCACCAATAACTGTTTAGTCTAATAGTTAATGAATAAATAGGCCTAATAAAAGTTTGACTAATGTTTTATCTGCCTTCTATCACTCAACATATATCAATGTTTAGCTAATGTAAGCTGTCTAATGGCTAAGAGTTGGGTGGCTTTTCATTGCCTAGCTAACAATTATTTGATCTATAGGCCAAACACCCAAAAACCTGGAGTCACCACTTCACCCAGGCTTCATCTGGGTCTTGTTCTGAGTAAGGAGTGTGTGAAGCTAGCATCTTTACAGTATAAGTGACCAGTTACTTAGCCCAGCTAGTATAAATAGCTTAATTAACAGCTAACTGCTACATAAAGGTATAATATATAAGCTAACATTAACAATTCTGCTTTAAAATGTATAAAAAATGACTAGACCTTTATTATATATTTAGTTGAGTTGTGTCGGCCTACTTACACTATTGTCTATGTCTCCAGCAATGTACAGACCCGAGGTCAAGGTTAACGGTATGTTTCATTTGGTCGCCTGTTACTATAACTTCAAGGAGAGAATCGGAGATTGAGGAAGGAAGTCTGCAAAGGAGACTGAACGTAACACATTACCTCGTCCATAATAATTTCTGCCATAAGTCATATAGGTAGATTTTCATCAGCTATAGAGTGGTGTAGCGTATTTTTGCAGGCTAAGCCAGAAGTTAGCATCGCCCTGGTTCCCTCGACAAAAGGCCTGTGAGATTTTTGAATTGGATTTTTGAATCTCACCTAAAATAAGCTCTGTGGCAAACACAAGTTTATGATACTTACGGATTTTGTTCAGCAAGATAATCTTCACAGATGAACACTTTTGTGAAATTGATCAATCTAGAAGTTGTAAAGTCAGAGTTAGAATAGTTTGTAACTAAAGTCGGCCTGTAAAGACGGACTAGTGAGTCAGTGAGTCTCTGTGTTCAGTGTGATGACGTTTAGTGTTCGTGACAACTTCTGTAGTCTCATTTAGCCATGACATGTAAGTGCTTTATAAATAAATTGTGATACATTTAATGATGGATTTTATGTTGAAGAACAAAACACGAAAATATCTTAAGCCTGTGGTAACTACAGACCGGATGACAGGACTGGATGTGCAAAAATGCTAACTGATTTCTGAGTTTTAGGACTACAAACTACACCACTCTATAGTGGCTGCTTAACAACCAAGACAGCAACTCCCATGATCCCACGCTTCTTAAAAACATCATCAAACTACATCTTTGTTTTGGTTGAGAGACTCCTAGCGCCATGAACTTAAATACTGTGTGTTTAAGCAGCAATATCTTATTTTAGATTTCTATATTACAGTTAAAATACACAAACTGTGACAAGGCTAAATGAGAAAGTTGTTGGGAGCCGGGCTGTTCCACTTTTGATGAAATCTTTATCTCCCTGACAGCAGTCTGTTTGACATTTTGTTATACATTAGTTTAACTCAGTCACATGGTCAGCAGCAGTGGACATGCTAATGGTTGTCAAGAGTTAACATACATAAAGCTAGAATGCAATATTACTGCTCGATACATGTTAGTCCTGCATGTCCACGGTTTGTTCATAGACAGTGGACCGACTGTAAGTACGCAAACACACCCACACACACACACACACACACTCATCAGCCACCACATACATATGCATGCAGGCAGCAGCTGAATGCAGGTCATGGACTCTGTCTCTGGTATTGTTATTGATCAGGTCACAAGAGCTTATTGACAGCTTTGGTGGGTGCACAGAAACTCTCGCTCTGTATCACTTACACACACATACATTCACACACACTGTCGCCGGCATAATGCATGAGCGAGTGAGGGCAGGAATTTATGCATGGTTGTGTAAGTGGGTTTGTCAGTCAGCACACAGAAGTATCATTTTACCCAAACCAGCGCGTAAAAGACAGACTAGAGAGGCAAAAGAACAAAGGGACATCATTCTGCTTTCATCAATGCATTTGTCAGTGTGTGAGTGTGTGTGCGTGTGTGTGTTACCCTCTATTGTTAATTGTCGGCCTGTACCACAGTCAGCACAGTTGTTCTACTGAGGGCACTGATGCCAGGAGAACAGTGGGGAATGGTACAAGAGACATGATGAACAACATAAAGCCAATGATACCGATCTCATTATATGACAATATGATCCAGTCATGCATCGTTATACGGTAAAATAATGCAGTGAGCGAGCAGTAAGTAGAAGTATCAAATTCATTATGTGTCAAGTTCAGACCATTTTCTCAGCTACATGCGCCGTATGAACTTTACACATTATACTTACCACAATGCACCATTTTTCTTTCTTTAAACTCATATAAAAATACAAACACTAACATGGTTTTCTATTTTAATTAAAACTCGTTTGTTAGGCAGTTTGACGAACTCAGCTGTCCCTCTCTGATCCACAGCTCGGATAAGTGTCAAGAATAGATAGAGATGAGATGGACGGATATAGAGGGATGAAGAAGAGTTAGACTCTGTCCAATTAGACTAATGGACGGAGAGACAAAGCAGCATCTGCTGAGATGATGACAGCCTCTACCAGCTTTAATCCACAAAGCAGAGGAAAGTGAAATCTCCCACAGATCTGCTCAAGTGATCTTTATCACTACGCTTCCTGGTTACTTAATCTCTTTTTCTCTACCTCTCCATCTATGTTTTTCCATCTTCGTCTTCTTTCTGTCTTCTCATTCCTTTCCTTCACCCATTTCTCTTCCTTTCTGCATTTTTCCCCTCCCTTCATTCCTTTTTTCTTTCCTTCCTTCATTTCCTTCCTTATTTCAGTCCCTACTTTTCTGATTTTCCCATGCATATCTTTCTTCACTCTTCTCATACTTCCTCACAACCTCCTTTAGCACTTCATTTCTTCAAAACCTTCTTCCTTTTTCCATCACCTTATTTCCCCCATCCCTTTCTCCTTTTGTCTCATTGCCGTTTTCCTCACAACTCTCTCTCTTTCTGAGGCATAAAAACACATAGAGCAGCAGTAAGAGAGATATTTCCACCTCCTAAAGACAGAGTTCAGTGCACCAGGAGGAAGCCAGATTACCAATAGTGACATTTTTATTATTTGTACAATAGAGACTTTAGTACATTATTCAAAACACTTCTTATATACTGAAAAAATGGTACGTCCCAAAGCCCAAAATGGCTCTAGTATAATCGCTGCACAGCATTTTTTCAATTTTATACATATATTATTTTTTGTAAAAACTGTATCTTAAATAGTATGTACAGATAGCGTCTGCAAAATGCATTCTAAACACATGATATATATTATATATACTTCTGCAATTACATTTCTCCGCATTAATACTCAAACTTAAAACTGGAAGGATTTCAACTTGCATGTGCAAATAAATAAAGAAATAAATAGTTCTGTTAAATCATCACTAAAATTTGTCCAACTTATAACTCGACAGCGTTTTTCTCTCTTCGGAGGTCAAAGTACTTTTTGTCACACAACAGAAGAAGCAGCATTCAAGTTGGGTAGGTGTAGGTACTGCAAAAGCATGAGTACATTCACAATCAATATGAGTCATTTTAAATTGGATTTCATTCACAGCTATGTACAGTGACACCGTCCTCAGCATTTGTTCAGCTCTTATGTAGTTTAAACACATAGAAAATGACTGTTTTTATAGTCATATACATATATATATAATATATATTTGTATAACACAAATTCACAATTACAGTAGAAATACATTTTATACAGTTTTGGATAGTACATGTGTAGGTCTCCAAGTCATACTGTGCGTACTTCCATCCATAACTTTGTTATAAGTGTCATTATTATAAAATATCACAATTTTTGAGCAAAGCTTAGGTATATCAATATATTTAGAAAGAATTACCTGAAACATGTAGTAAAAAATAATTATATTATCAAACCTTTTTCTCTGTTCTCATCACAATATCTTTGATTTTTCAAACTCTAAATAGGGTCGGGTGGTCACCTGCGATTGAGATCTCTCAACCACAAGACTACTCTGTGCCATTTTGTGTCCCTTATATTGAATTAACTAAATTCTAACGCTTATTAAGAGGGTTGACACAAAATGGGCACAGGATGACTCTGTCATGTCAAGTAAAAGTAAAAGACAGTGAAGGATGTTTTGCTCTGGATGAAACATCAGATATTTTACAGAACAGAACACGACTCCCCGTCATGAAACGTCTTCAAGACACGTGCTGCATTTACACGAAGACAGAAAATGAATCTTTTCACTCTTTTTCTGTGGTTTCTTCTGACATGTCAATACAATTTCTGAAGCATGACTATGATAGTCAGATTTTATAAGACCACACTTACACGGCTTCAGAAATCTCTCATATAATCTCAGTCTCTACATCAGAGTCTACATCACTTTGTTTCCCTCGTCCTCTAAATGTCTTTTTCCAAACACCACCATATTCCAATATAATTCTGAACACTGGCCAACAAAGTTGGCAAATCTAAATTTCCATATTCACCTTGTGTCAATTAGCATCTCCTCAAGTTAAAAAAGTTACAGTGTAGTGCAGCCAAAAGTCTTTGTGACACAGATCTGATCGTTCCCTGATTGTCTGAGGAGGGCAAATCTGATTCACTACAGATTTACCCATTAAGACACCAACACTGTGTGTTATACCTTATTGATTCTCTTTTCTCTGGTTGCTTTCTACAGGGAGACGAGAGGTGAGGGCACTTCAGCTGAGCGGATGCTTGCCGAACGTTAAGACCAGTTTCCCGACATGCTGCTGCTCTCACTGTGTGCAGATCAGATCTGGGCCACAAAGAAGTAAAGCTCTGATGTTTTGGGCCTGTGTAAATACAACCAGGGAGGGGCAGAGGGTCCATATGTCACCAACTATAGAACATCAGTCTCACTGAAACTCAGTGATATAATACATCTAGAGTCCTCTACAGAGTAGAGAACTCTAGAAGCCAACAAAAAAAATGGCTGGCTGACAGTGACCAGTGATTTGAAAGCATGCTGTAACTTCATCATACAACTCAAACAGGTAAAAAGGGATGTTAACAACGCTGTAACAACACCAGAAAACAGGACCTCAAAATATGGCACAGGTATTATGAATAATGTTGCAGTGTGTGTGTGTGTTTGGTTTTATAATAGCAGTTGAATTCTAAAATCAGGCTAGAATATAAACAGGGCTTCATTATGCAATATGTGTTGTGTATGGGGGCACATACGTCTACTGTATATGTGTGTTTGCCTGGTAGTTCATGTGCACGGCAGTGTGTGTAAACATTAGCATGACTCGCTCAATAGATGGCACTGCAGGAGTTAGGCTCTGCTGAAAATCTCAGTGGGCCGAGCCTCAGAAATATTGCTTTAGCTCTTTTCAGCACAGCTGTGCAAGCAACAATTTTTAAAACGAAAAAGTAGCAGTGATGAACTATGAACAGTGTTTTCTTTACAGAGAAAAAACAGCGGTATAGTATAGAAAATCATCCATTTGGAGAAATAATCCCTGTATGTTCATAAGAGAGAAGTCAGAATGTGGTTTATCAACAATATTTATATTAACCATAAAGTTTTAGAGCTGTCTGTCCAGGCCCCAAGGAGAGTGCAGCTCTAGAAAGCTGCAGCTCTATGTATATACACAAGGCAGAAAGTCTTAATTTTTCAATTTCTGTACACTGGAGGCAATAATAACTGCAGAACAGAAGAGAAGACAGCAGAAAAATAATAAAATACAGGACAGTGACAGAAAGAAAAGAAGTAAACAGAATAGAAGACAACAGAAAAGGGAGGAGACAAGAACTGGACAAAGCAAAGAAGAACGATGAAGAACACAGAAATCATGTGCTACACCTAATAAATTATTAAAAATCTACCATGGACAGCAAAATAAAAGGCATAGGAGAAAAGCAAAAATATACCAAAACCCTAACTAACCAACAAAAACAAACTATTCAGACTGACCAATCAGATGACTGCCTAATTAACAAACCAATCACAAAATCCAAACTGCAGCAGCCCTGTAGGAACTCAGAGTGTAGAGTCCTCTTGTGGTCTGTCCAGTCGTCGATCAGGTCCCTGACCGCCGGTAGACAGAAGAGCCGATATGTTTCCTATGGTACATTTGGCACTAGTATTTGCCTTTGGTCCAGCAATAGGCAAATAAACGTCTGTGTGTTCCCTTAAAAAGGTAAAAAAGGCGGCTCATTTTTCAGTTCCACAAGCCTCCAGCGGAGGTCAGGTGGGGTGGCGTGGGATGGCGATGAGCAGAGTAGAGAAGCGTTGTTGTGTTTGTTTGTTTGTTTGTTATAAAACTATTTTTTAGCGCGTGCTGCTGTCTCTCAGAACCGTCAAGTCCACCGTCCGCTGGAAACTCTTCAGCAGAGAGACGGCTGTCTCGTGCTCCATGTGTAAAAAACTATGTCCGTTAGCCTGCAAGGCAAACACGCAGCACAGTCAACAGCATGTGTGTGTGTGCATGTATGTGTAGATGTATGTGTGTGCAGTATATCCATACATGTGTGTGTGTGTGTGCGTGTGTTTGTGCAAGGATGGAGGGTCACTGCCATCATTATCTCAGTAACACATCACTGTTGGGGAAAAGAGAGAGGAGAGTAGGAGCTATACAGTCATGCTGTAGAGAGAAAGGGGGTAAAGACAAAAAAGGGCTTTTAGATGAGTTCATCCAGCTAAACTGTACATCTGTGGAGAGAAGATGACGGGGGAGGAGAGGGGAGGGAAACATGAGAGGAGTGAGAGATGGAGGGTGATATGGGGGGGTTTAAATCTGTCATGGTAAAACACTGACATCTCATTTTGACTTGCTGTACAGTTCCTTGTGGGCTTAATTCTACTACTACTTTGAAATAACAGCTACAGCGAAGATATAAATAAACTTAATATTTATATTTAATTGCTGTTTATTGGTTATATTTTATAGATTTACATGGGAGGTAGAACTTGTTTCAATAACTATTGTCACATATGGGAAGGTATCTCTTTAAGGTGTTACAATACATCATTTGAGCGTTAAAATCAGAATGCACTCATGTTTGCCTTTCACAACTTACTGTACATTTAAGAGAAACAGTCTAGTAATGTGATTTAGGGCTCCACGACAGTGAAAAATAACTGGCATTGCAATATTTAATTAATTAAAAACACAAAATGGTTCCATACAGCTCATCCAGTGTAATCCAAGTCTCAAAAAGCCCCGCGATCATGAATAGATTTGAAAAAGACGCCATTTACAGTTGGTAAGCTATAAGTCGTAATATGCACCCCGTCTGAAGTGGGTTCAGAAGCTCAACCGCGCAACAAGGCTGTAAATCATTTTTTTTCAAATCATTTTGACATCTCATTTTATGTGTTTTTTTTAGTTGTTTTTTTTTTTTTTTTACAAATCCTCATCTACTTCAGTTGTTTAGGAGAGTGCTCCAGAAAACTTCACTCAACTTGTTGTTGGCATGGGTAGAGTGGATAATAAACTATGGGATGCACGATATAGATCGACCGATAAATTATCAGCCCGTTAATGGAAAATTTACATTAGCGATTATTGGCGGATAATGAAATTAGAGCTGATAAATAGAACCGACAATACGAAGCCAAATTGCTTTAGTTGACTTAACAAGTGCAGCATTTACACACAATATGTGGCGGTATGCACCTTTAAAGTTGGTTTGCCAGCCGCCAGTAAACACAGAGAAGAAGAAGAACAACAATGCTGCGGTCGCGTTCATGACGTAGCGCGGCTGCACCTGTGTAGAGCCACGCAATGTAGACAAGAGCCACACATGTCGTCGCTGGAGTGGCCGTTGTTTTTCATGTTTAGAAGAAGACAACACATTGTAACTTGCAATACGTGTTCTGCAAGTGCTCAGAGAGGAGGGAAAAAGTCTATGGGTTTAACACAATAAGACTTATTAAATCATCCATCTTTGCCCACTACATCTGAGCCTTTTTACCCTCAGGGGTGCATCAACTACAGTTTATGAACTCATATTTAAAATACAAAAATGTGAAATTATAATTATTATTGGTATCCTCATTGGCTGTGAGAAGAAGGAGAAAAAAAATCCATATCGTGCATCCCTATAATAAACTTTTTTTCTTGGGTGAACTGCTCCTTTGCATTGTTTCCTAGCTTTCTGGATTTAATTTGACAGTTTCATAATGATAAAAACATTATAAACAACATATTATCCCTGTGATCTTTGGCTCAAAATCTTTCATGGCGAATAATGAATGTATGGGGAGGGGGGCGTCATGCCGGAATTCTGAACCAACAGGTAAACACAAATGCAGGATTTACAGGCAGTGAAATGCTTAAGTCTGATACACTCTTGTACGCTAAATAAAAGCATCCAGTACGATAACACTTTTGTTGATTTGTGATCTGTTGCTCAATCACTGCAGCTAATCAGTGTTTGTGCACCTCTGTTGGAGAAAGTAAAGTGTGCCTGTGTTTTCCTACCAAATGCTCTGCCTGCCACACTGATTATACAATAAGGGAAGGGTTAGGGAGGGAGAGGCTGTTTCTGGCCCATCTGTTGATGAGTGAGAGGACGTTACCTGCAGTATCTTGTCTCCGGGCTGCAGGGCAGAGGCGGCGGGCCCATCATGCTGTACCCTAGTAACAAAGATACCCTATAAGTCAAAATGATACACCGTTAGGACAACACAGGGACACGATGGTTTAGAATCTTTGCCTTTCTCATTCTCATCTCATCATCCACCCCCCTAAAAAAAAATCACATTTCTGCCAAAAATATATGGGAATTTCACCAATGCGTTCTCTTTGTTCTAAATTTAGAGAGGCATGCAATGCATGATGATAGAATTTTAGCCATTTGAAGTACTTGGGTTTACTTCCTATTGGCATCCATCTTAAAATTTACAGAAGCTGAGTGATACATCCTCCCAAAAAGACAAAATGGTTTATCATCTGTATGTACAGATAAGGACTTGGCATAGATAGACATGATGTTAGAAAGAGAGAAAATAGATATACAATAAATATATAAAGAATAGGGGAAGAAGAATAGGTGTGGGATGGATACTGACTAGAGGAAAGAAGTAGGTGGCGGGGAGGGCAGAAGATATTTCATCCCCCATATTTTCCCTCAATAACCCAAGGCAGAGATTGTAAAAACACCAACATCTTTTCACTGAGAGCTGAAAGATGTTTTTGAACACAGAAAGTGTGGGACGATGCAGCTGTATGACCTCAACATGGTTCAACAGGCAGTGCACGTGTTGAACACACAACAGTGAGTTTAACAGATTAATGTGCCACAAGTGACACCAGTTGAGTGAATGTAAGAACAAACACATATATTGCATGTTAAAGAGGTGTTTATATCAGAAGTGTTAGTTTAATTACACTGGGATTTATACAGTGAGCTTCATATGTGTACAAAATCAAATGATTTACATAATGTGGCTTTGAAATGGTTTCATTTTGTATGCAAAAAGCGCACATCAACTTCTTTTATTCATATTTGGATCGTGTCAGTTAATTCACGACTTAAATACGTAACGACATATGGAGCTCACAGTATATTACAGATGTGATTGTAAGCAGCTGAAAACTGTTAGTCACAACAATTAAACATTTACACACTTGCACACAAAGCTGCAATGCCCTGCAAAAACCTTCCATTTTTAAAATTTCTGATTTCAGAAATGTAACTAATTTCAAGGTATTGCTGTAAAAAATACAGTTCACCCAAAAATTTAAGGCATTTTCTACTCATCCCCATGCCGATGGAGTCAATTTTGTAGTCCACAAAACATTTCTGGAGCTTCACACAAAACAGCATTGAAGCATTCTCCTAATCAACTGAAGTAGACAGGGACTCGTTTCAAAATGTGATGGCTCCATACCATACAGGCGTCATCCAAGTCTCCAGAAGCCCAAAAATCCAAAATTGATTTGAAAAGACATTATTTACAACCTCGACTTGCAATCAAGCTTGTGCACCCACTTCAGTTGAGGTGCGTGCCTTTAGTTTAGCTACAACAGTGATGATTTTGTGTTTTGTGGACTATGAAACTTTACCCGACTTTCCATCAACACGTGGGTGAGTAGATCACGCTTGATTTACATTTCTGGATGAACTCATCCTTTAAGTTTGACCACAATCTCATAAACTTATTTCTACACAAGTGGGCTGATGTTAGTGGTCAGTTTCAGACAAAGGACAATAATGGGGGTAAGGTCTTTGCAGCTCAGTGTTAATACAGATGTCAGTGTGTTATTGATGGCAGCTCAGTGTGCAAAGACAGCACATTAAGCAACAGCAGGAACAGAAAAGTAGATTTTTAAACATCCATGACACAGATCTGAGTAAATGTCCATGTTCTGTTACTCAAAACCCTGTCTTCTGTTCTTAGACCGAGCCAGAGAAGCTAATACATCAAAGCCGGGGATCCCACTCCTGTCAATACCGGCACTGAGTCACCGTCTTTACTCCCCAAATCCTCATTAGCCAGAAGTGAAACTAACCCAGTAGCTTAGTGCTCCACAGATGTTTTTTTAAGTCGAACTTAGAAGCTCAATCCCATTTCTTTTTATTGAAACTAATAATGACTTCTAGCAGGTTTCGCAAAGGATTGCGAAACATTAGGAAATCACTGGAGGATCTAAACTTGATTGATCGAAACAACTTGCTAGATACATTGTGGTAAGGAAACTCTGTTTTGTAAATCATTAGTCTATCTGAATTAGGTCTTGGAAGATTATTCTGTGTCTGTAAAAGAAATACATTCAAATAGATTAGATATTTTAAGGAAGATGATAAGAATTATTTGTATTTAAAAGTAAAAAAAAATGTGAAGAAGGAGATTGTTATATACATTTACAGATGATTTAACACTAAAAGCTTTTGTTATGTTTAGGATTATAGTTTCAGTCATCTGAACAACAAATATGCACTTTTTTATAGGGAATTATTTAAAATGGCTGAATTGAAATGAGTGAATAAAATTAAAATAACCTATAATAAAAAGGATTGAACCATTTTTGAATGTATTACAAAAATAAAGCTCACTGATTAATCTGGGCTAAAAGTGATTTTCCAGCCCAGATAAATCAGAGGATGGATGCACACAACAAGCTGACCACAAGGGGGAGCCACAGTCCTATGGACCAGCGGTGGCTGCAGTAGGCTACAGGGATCAGAGCCACAGATGTATAATTTATCAGTCAAGCTGTTTTGATACAGTCCTTTTTAACTATTTAAACCCTGGCTCAATTTAGTCTTAAGTCTGCCCTTAATTAAGGGAAAAAGAAGATTGAAATGGCAAAGTCTGCTCTGACAAATAGTCACAAATGTACCTGTATATGTAGATAAATATTGGATAAACCCAAGTGAGTTCACGTAAGTAGCTTAAGAAAAGATGATACAAACCAAAATCAAAGGCATCACCATTTGTTTGAGCTAAAACTGCTGTGAATTGACAGCCATTGAAAAAATGAAAGGAACCTACGGCTAAGATGTCTCACATGTGTGGATGGAAATAACAAGTGGGACAGAGAAAGGACAAGGTGATTCAAAGGAAATTTGGTGGTGACAGATAAAAGCTGTTTTTGAATCATGGTGACCCTGACAGAAGGAAGATAGAAGTGTGACCCTGTGGAGGCCACGATGTATATACATATATCCCCTCACCCCCAAGGATTATGAAGGCCTAACCCACCCTACTTTGCCCCTGATTGACTTCCACTGATAATATTTCCACAAATCTCACTCCCCTTACCTAAACCCTCCCAATCCAACCAGCTAATGTGCCTTTTCCCTACACATGTGCTGGCTCAGCTTGACTCGGCTTGGCTCAGCAGTCAGTCCAGCGCAGTAGGGATTTGCACTTCTATTACAACAGGGCTACCCATTTGAGGGTTTGTATTTAGATCATGATGCGCTTGTCTTGAATAGTGGTCAAAGGAGCGGCTGTTCTTCCTCCCCGCGTTTTTATCGAAGAATCGCAGCTAACAAAGCTATGCTAATTCTTTGATAAATATTGTTACAATAAATAAAAGTCCTCTGTTATCTAGTTTTTTAAAGCCTTTACTAGGAAGCAGCAAAATCAGGAAATGTTGGGTTTCCACCAGCCGTGAGTTAACACGACTCCTAAAACAGCTGAAAGCAAACACGATGAAAAAGTCAAATAAAGCAGATGTCTGAAAGTAGAAACAGTGACACAGGAGACAAACTAAAGAGATTCAGTCAGAAGTTACAAAAGTACTAAGAGATGAACACACAAAGCTTTTAAACACGTCCTTCTCTCTGGTCTCCTGCACAGAAATGAGTTGAGTCTCGCAACACACGCTCGTATGAGGGGTGGAAGGGGGTCATCACTGGTTGGCCATTGGTTAGCCGGATAAGGTCCATCTCAGGTGCGGCCCGGCACAACTAAACACATGAAACATTTCATGTTCACTGACATCACTGCAGATACCCAGAGGATCAGCAGGTGACTGACAGTTAACATCACTGTTTACATTTCACTGAAACTTAAAAAAGCTGCATGGTAAAGGTAAATGTGTTATATTGCAAAGTATTCTGCAATATCCATTTAGTCTGTCTATATCTACACCTATATCATATCTAATATACTATTATATACTGTTCAAATATGCTGCATGTATAATGTAATTACTTGACAATATGCTGAGGAGAATCACTTGAGAATGCTAAACTGCATCAACTCTGTTTGCAGTCTCTCTAACATGGTGTTAATAATGGACAAACTGCAGCTGGTGGAAGCTTTATGGATACAAATAGACATGGGAATGATTAAATAACTGCACATCAGCAACTGAGTCACTACTTGTCTACATAAAACTTAAGTTAAAATGATGAATTGACAGTTTCTGTATTATCACTTCACACCCCCGACTTAAATTAATTCACCATTGTCACATGGGCTGTGCAGAGGCTGCCTGTTTAAAGAACTCCTCTTGTAAGCTCTCTATTTATAGACCAGCTGTCTCGTCAGTTACTCAACATCTGAATAACAGTCAGTAAAATCTGCCATACTTCCCATCCCTAGATCAAAGTGTCGAACATCTAAAATCACCCACGGTGTCCCAGAACTAAAGCAGCCTTCCTAAAATAGCTGTCAGAGCTCCGCGAGCAGCCTCGCTCCTTTAGACTGACTATAGCAGCATGTTTCTAGGACAGACTGCCATGTGCAGCAGGCCCGGGGGATCTGCAACCCCAACAGGCTCTTAGTGCAGGCACACACTGACAGAATCAAACCCAAAAGTAGAAATGATAAAAGAGTTTGGCATATCTTGCAATAACACATCATGTATGCACGTGGGCACACATCTATTTATAAATACTGAAATATTCAAGTTTATTGCTGTAACTTAATTTTCCAAGAGACCTACAGAGGAGACAAGGACACTGAGAATAAACCAAACACACAAAACACACTATTAATGAGATGTACGTGCATAGCGTGTGCTATCAGTTCTAACAATATACCTTGCCAAACTCAGATATCATTTCTCTGAGGTCTTCCGTCATGTTTGGTGATGCTAACAGTGACTTCAAATGTTTCGAGAGGTTAAGTATTGTATCACACCTCAGGTTTCTTCACCTATTCAAATCATAAACTGCTGTTTTCCAACAGTCTGTAGTATGAGATCACAGACTCAAAGTTAACCAAGTCAACTGCTGCCCGAGAGACAGACAGACATACGGACAGATAGACGAAAGACTGCGGTAACGAGCAGCAGTTTCCATGGCAACTCTGAGGTAAAGCCGGGGAGGCTGTGATTGGCTGGCAGGCCGGGTCGGGTCGTACCATGTCGGAGGGTTTGAAGGGGTTCCCCTGGCCGCTGATGCCACCAGAGATACTGAAACCAAGACCAGGGTTCTTCTCTATTCTCACACACAACTAGAGAGAGGGGACGAGGAGAAAAGGAAAGACAGAAAAAACAAAAAAAGAAAAGAAAGAAACACAAGTGAAAGTGAAATACAAAGATCATAACAAATCTCTACACAAGCAGAGAGTAGACAACATGCACAACAGTGGAAGAGTGCTTTCATGTGATGTGTGACACGTTTTGGCAGCTATATTGGAGGTCCTCAGTTCTCTGGCAACAACAATGGAGCCACAAATATCCTTGTCAGAGTTTCTCAATTTGGCATAATGAAAGCCGTCTAATACTAGGAAGGGAAAAACAAAACCCTGCAGGAAGATCAGCTGATCCGGGTGGTGTGAATGACTTCATGTTCCTACCTAAACTGGTACACTGTTCTCCATCTGTGAAATATCTCAGATTTAGAACTACGCCTCCACGGCTTTTTCTAGACCTGCTTCTTCACAAACGGTTGCTGTTAGGTGGCTAAAATTACACTGAAATGTCCCATTTACTATAATACTTTGTGTCCTTTAGGTAACAGCTTGTCAGCCTTATGTGGAACCTTCTAAATCTACTTGCCAGTGTGAACATGTGATCTGGTAACCATCATATCCTGTTGTTAACACATCGGATCTGGCTAGTTAGTTAGCTTTAACCACTACTATGTTCAGCTTGCAGGTTGGTTTTTGCCATCTGCATCTTGTATTATTTCCCTTTTTCCATTTTTCTGTTGCTCTGTTGCTTGTGAGCTGTGTGTTTATATAGTCTTATTATCCGCCCATCACTCATTGGTGAAGTGTTTTGAATCACACCAGGCAGACTGATTTAACTGATTGATACAGCAACATTGTTCAGGTTAGCTGTGCTGACTCTTTTAAATACAACACCTGTTTTGTAGCAGAGCCACAGCTGAAGAAATCTACAGTCAGTTTACTCTGTCACAGCTTTTAAAATCTTTCACCTTTACTTTTAGTGTAACATCCACAAAACTAATATCCTCTCTAACCTAGTTACTATATATTTAGCCATCATCTGAGCATCATTTTCAAACAGACCTCCAAGATAGTGCCGGACGTACAGACAGATGGTGATACAGACAGACAGACAGATACCTGTTCCTGGAAACCATCCGTGCTCTTCTGGCCTTTAGTCTGCAACAGGCAGCGAGCGCTCTGGGGCCGTGGGTTGGTGTGGGTCATGACAACCTGGTTGCTATGGACCATGCCCTGGTTGCCGTGGTACTGGGGGTTGGTGGCAGGGAGGGAGGGCTGATGGGAGGTGTGGGAGGAATGGGGGTTGTACTGGGGCTGGTTCCCAGACGGGGACATAGCCATGGACAGGCCGGAGCCGGGGTAACCCTGTCCAGGAACAGAATGGCCTGGACGCAAAAAACAAAACAAACTGGTCGCTTCAAACATTCTGAATGAGACTTCCTACAATAGATTAATGTGAAGGCTGTTGATTTGAGACGCATGGCACACATACTTCATTATACACTTACCAATTAATGTACTATTACTGGCTTTCCAATTTGGTTACTGGGCCAAATTTTGATAAAACTCTTCAAGCCACGGTACCTTAAACTACATATAAGACAGGAAAAAAACACCCTATCCAGCTGTGTTGCCACACAAAGTAACCGGAAGGGTGTTTTTACATGTCATCAATGATGCCATGTAAAGCAGAGAGAGTCTGTCCTGCACTTTTTTCTGTATCTCCATGTTAATGTGTTCATGCACGATGAACAAAAAACAAATTTGCTTCCAGCGGAGGCTGAAATAAAAGCTGCAAGTACGTGACAAATAAGAGATGTTCAGTGCTGCAAGCCCAAACCTTGCACTTTTGGAAAGTACTTCCTCCGAGCAGTGACTTTTTGGGGGCTAAAATAATGTTACAGGAACATAATTTAGACACTGCTCCCTGCAGTGGAAACACACTTAATTCACAGTAGTAGTTCAATAAAACAAGGGCACCAGGCTATGCTAACTGGCTCACAAATGCCAGTGGTAATCCCTGGTCTGTTTAGGTTTCATGACTCTTGATTAATTTTAATTGTTATGGATTTGGAATTTGTTTCAGATTTCATGCTGTGACTGGATGTGACAATATGACTGGATGTCTGTTTCTAACCCCAATCATTTCATTTTCTTTATAACAATCCTACAGTACTCCTTCCACACATTTAAAGTTTTAACTCCTACAAATGAACCATATTTGAATTTAATACCATTTACCTTGAGACATGTTGCCTTGGTACTGCCCCCCAGAGGGAACTACTGACAAGGGCATCCCTGGTTGGTACTGGCCCCCTTTGTTCATCATGCCGTCATAGACCTGCTGCCCGACCACACGATGAGGCGTGGTGGACGAGGAGGAGGAAGAGGAGGTGACGATCATGTGTGTGTTGTGTGATTGGTGGGAAGGGTTGTGGGGGTGGGCATTCTGTGGACAGAGGAGGGGCACGTGAGACATCCAGAGGAATGTGTACTCGAGATGCTTATTTATTTGCATTCTAAAGAAATAGACAATTTCCTTGATTAGTTCAAAGCCTCAAAGACTACTTTCACAAGTCTGCTGCAAAATGAGACTCTGTAACGCTTAATCCTGTCAAATTAACAGGACACTACATTGATTGTTAGCGTAAAATAGGCTTGCTTAAACAAAACATAACTGAGATGAAAAGGTTCACTGATCAGACAATCATTACTACCTTTTTCATGAGATTGTCAGGTGGGACGTCCCTCCTGCCAAGTGAGTAGGGAGCCCATTGGTTGCTCCCTGACAACCCCTCCTGGTCATTATCCAGCATGGCAGCCTGTTGAGAGGGGGTCTGAGAGAGAGACAGAGACAGAGAGAGAAAGAGTGACCATTACTGACAAGGAACATTTACTGTAACTTCAGTGATTAATCCATGTATCAACCTGAGTTGGCCGACCCATGATGGTGACTTGGGTCAGCCACCAACCGAAACCGTTATATAAGACTCAGCAATCAACTATCTATCTCCAGAGTATATCCAAAGTATGCATACTGTAGGGCTATAACATCCAAAAAAAAAAAAGGTGAAGTAAAGTAATATGTTGTGCAATGTTACCATCTGTCGATATGGTCTGATAAACAAACAACAATCGAATTAAAAATGTCATTAGCTACTAGTTAGAAGTGCCTTTACAACTGTGACTATTTTCTATTTTTATCGAGTGGCATGTAGTAAAAACCTTTATAATTAACCTCACAGTATGTAATCTCTGCATAAAAAAGTTGCAGAGTGTTGTGTGCAGGAGGCTGAGCCGCTGCAGCAACTCAGAGCCAACTCTGAAGCAGAGAGTTGGGAGCAAAGCTAGACCTCGTGGAGGAATAAGCACCGGGAGTCACATCAGATTCTGCTCTTGAACGGATTAGTATCGTCGGGAGGAGAGCTCAGAAATTACTTTTTAAACTTTTGGGATTAAAAAGTGGAATTATCTTCACTCCATTTATCAACCTGACTGCAGCAGCAAACCGCGGAGGTGACCACCATTGTCGGGTGTTTATGCACTGTGATGTTGACTGCTGAAAGGACATTAACTATACTTCATGAACATACAATACAAAGAGGAAAGGGGAAAAAGAAGACAGAGAACCAGAGTCGCGGGTGAGTGCTGAGTTTAGTGAGAGTTGACTTTAATGTAAACACACAGACACACCCATGGTTGTAGCCGTAGCTCGTTAGCTTGTGGCTAATGTATAGTAAAATGTCAATCAGTGTCTGTTGTCTGGATAACCTTGAAAGGTGGGGAGTGTTTAATGTTGGGTCCAAACTTTTTAAATACGAATCCATCACCAGAATTTGATCATTTGCTGCTATACATACGATTTAAGAGTCTTTCAGCCATGTTCAGTCAAACTAAAGTGTATCATACCCAGTTCATCTAAATCAGAATAGCAATAATGGCACATGGTTAAATAATAGTTCATGGTTGCTTCAGTTGGGTGAAGAGGCAGTGGCAGCTATTCTCTATAATTACCTATGTGTGCAGTAATAACAGCAGTACCAGGGTTCATTGTTCTCACAGGGATACTCACAGCGTTAGCAGACGGAGGAGGAGGTAGTGGCAGCCAGCGGCCAGCAGGGGGCTCATGCTTAGTGTTATTGTAAAGGTTAAAGTTCAAAGTGCTGCTGCGCCCCTGGCCGTGACCCCCGCCCTGACAGAGCATGCCCAGCGTGAGCGTGTTGTGCTTTAGGACACCACTCTGATTGGAGAAGACAACATCACATGACATGGGTGAATGTAGAGGGGAGGGGGGCGGAGCCTACACAGCGGGCCGGCAGCGTTTTGACAACACACTGTGAGCTCCACAAACAAATAAACAAACATCAATAACACAGATAAAACAACAACAACAACAACAGTGCAGAGTTGCTGAAAGCACAGAGAAATGTTAGCTAGTGAACGGTCAATACACACAACATTGTGTCATACAAGCAACAACTGGTGGATCAGTTCATTCTATCAGTGTGTGAGTCTTTCAATTAGTTATGTATCTGTGGAAACAAACATTAGTCCGATCCCTAACTGAAAACTGACAACGACAAGGTTTTATTAGGTCATGTTAAACTTATGCACTTCAATGCATTATTTTAGCACCATCCCACAGCCCTGTCCAAACATCAGCATCATGTGTTTTGATTTGATCTGACAAGGCAGATATGTTTGCACCATGTGACAGGCTAGGAGGTCATAACACCGTATGACTAGACTATTACAATTCTGCTTTGTTCCGCTCGACTACCTCTGAGTGTCTTGTCTGTTGAGGCACCTTTTCTGATTAAAGAATTAGCTTCACATTTTGGAAATTATGCTTCTTCACTTTCTTGCTGAGAGTTAGATGAGAGGATTGATTGCACTCTCATGTCTGCAAGGTAAATACAAAGCTTGAGCCAGGAGACATAAAGACAGGAAACAGCTAGTCTGGCTCCGTCAAAAAGTAGAATAGTATGCCTATGAGCACCTCTAAAGCTCCCTAATTAATGTGCTGTATCTTGTTTGTTTAATCTGTGTAAAAAACCTAAGGGTAGAAACAGAAACTTGTGCTTCTGCAGGGGTTATTCAATGGAACTACTTATTCACTGGGAAAGTGTCCTATTGCTAATGTGAGGATGTTTCACAGTTTGGTTTTTGTACAGATTTGTACAGCAAGTGAGTCAGGGAGCTTTCATCATGCTGGCAGTTTGTTTTCCGTCCCATTTCTGCTAAATTAAGGGGTAATTGAAATGTGTGTTACATTGTGTGACTTTGTTAACAAGTTAGAACACCAAAGTCATACAACGGATGTTTCTGGCGAAACAAGTAGGATTTTAATATTTACCAAAAAGGTCGAGGGATCCTTTCCAAAATGTTATCAGATATGCATCAGTGGACATGACACTGACAGACTCCAAGGATTACACCACAACCAATTCTAAAACTTTCTGTATCTAGAAGTCATTTTTAGGTCAGGGTTAAAAATACCAGAATGACGTCTAACCTGTTGACCTTCTGCCACGTCATAGCATATAGTATTTCCAAAAAAGTTTAACTATTTCTACTACTAGTTTAAAGATTCCACTCTTTCCTACATCAGTAGCTGCATTTAAACATTCCACTAGAATTATCCAGGATGACTTTTCACTTAATTTTGTTGAGTTATATCTAAGGACATGTGATTTCCTCTGCAAATATCGAGCAGTGAGTGTGTAGTCGGTCAGGCTGACAGAGCGACAGTGTGGATGGGACACACATGCAGCCGGACACATATCTGGTCAACCTTACAACACAGACTTACACAGATACAGACAGGGAGGGCCTCCGAATGCTGTGTGTTTGTGTGTTAGTGTGTGTAACTCCTTCTTAAGGGTGTCTGTATTGCACTGACATACCCTGTCCAATCGTTTGGCCTCTATGTGCCTGAGTAGCTGTTGCCTCCAATCGGCAGGCATCCTGGAGGTGATGTCTTCAGGTTTCTGTGGTACGACAGGTCTTACTTTGATGGTGTCATCAGATGGTTTCTCGGGGCAGGTTGCCAGAGTGTAGTCAGGGGGCATCTTCTCCAGCAGGGCAGCCATGGTAGGACGGGCTGACACTGGACGGGCCTGAGGACAAAATTATGTTTTAAATATGATAAGAGCTTGACAGTGATACATTGATTTTATTGAAAGCTGCACTGATCTTGATTTTTCTTGATTTTTGCATTGCCAATGGAAAAAATGCCTATGTGTATGTGAAAAGGGTTGCTAGCAGTGACCAACCCATTGAGACTTAACACCAATCTTGCAGTTCCCTTCAAGTCCACGGAGCTTTTCAGCACCTTTCATTTTAACTCACTGTTAAATTCAGTAATAAGACAGTGTAGTAATTCTAAGTATCCTGTGGTGTCGCGGGAGTTAAATGAGACTTCCAGGCAGATAAACACAAAGACTGCAGTTATACAGACACTATACTAGACCATCATGGGGAAGAGGTGAAGCTTTCTACAGAGCAAGTTCTGTATTTTCCAACCTTCACTTCTGGCCTTGTGCTTTGGCTAAGATGTTACAGCTAAGACTTGAGTCATAAGCTCATAGTTTCCTTCATGCTGAAGGAGCCAGACGAGGTGCTGTGCGAATCTGATCAGTATGCTCCCGGACACCTCTCTGTGGCTATTTTTGGAAAGTCTGACTTGAGGCAAACCCAGAACATGCTGAAGGGATTATTTATGGACTTGGGAATGCCTTGGGAGCTGGGGATATGGCAGAGGCAAAGGACACGTGCACTACTCTGCTCAGTCTGCAGCTACAATGAGCTGGACCCAGATCATTGGTAGAATATGGATTAATTAAAATACTTCCACTCAGTCATATACATACGGTGTAATGTAAGAAGATATTTAATTGATAATCACCAGATGAATCTGTTGTGAACGGTCTACCTGAGATGCTCCGTAAGTCTCAGTACTGTAACTCCTGGCAGACAGGGGGCGGCGCTGAGTCAAGCTCTTGGTTGGATAACCAATCATTGGCTTCTTCTGTTCCTGGTAGGTGGGGTAGTCGTCGTCATAGCGACCGTTTCTCTTGTTGTGCATCATCTGGCTCTGACTGTCGGCTATGTTGGTGACAGCAGAGTGCTCCATGGGGGTGGAGTAGGCAAGAGCCCGACTGTAAAGAGGGGGGTCCGCCTGAGGAGAGGAGAGCTTCATCAGACATACAGTGACATAACAGAGGGTAATTAATAGATGGGTGCATGTGACAATTAATTTGACGTCTAAAGACAGAAGCAGAGAAGCATTACTAGAACAATTCTTGTACTCAGTCATGGCCTCACAACTATAACACACAGATACAAAAATAAACATAATTTTGCAGAGAGCAGATCTCCTACCTGCTGTCTGTACTGAGCTTCCTGCAGCGCCTCCTGCTGGGCCTCATGGACTCTGCGGAACAAAGCGAGCTCTGTAGAGCTCACCAATGAATCCGCTCTCCTCAAGAACCCTGGCCTTGAGCGCTGCGATGGGATCGGCTGCTGCTGCTGGCTTGACGGACCATCCTGGTTGATTGGCGATTGGGGGAAAGAAAACATCTCCAGTGGTGGATATGCACGATACCGAGGGCTCACCAGCTCCTTGGGTAATGTCTTCCCTGGTTGATTGATGTACTCCAAGGCCTTCGATGAGTGGTTGACATAGTCTGGTGTGTTGGGGAATGGGGGAGGGACCCGACGGTCCATGGTCACCTGATTGGTTAGAACAGTTACCGGTTAGTCCATGAAAGCGATGTGGCATTGTTGTTGTCATACAGCAGATATATTGTTGACTAAATCCCTACAGGTGTATATTAATAGAGCCCTGTTGAATGCTTTGTGAAAAAGAAAACAATGTTCCATAAAAGCTGGACGTGTAAGAAGTAATTTTTCAATAACAAGTTAGCCATATCAATTTAAAAGGAGATGATTTTTACCACCCTCAAGTGGCCAAGAAAGCTACTAACCTGGGGGTTGTAGTTGTGGTCGAAGTGGTATGCCTTCTGTGGGATGGCAGGTTTTTGGTTCTGTCCCTGGTTCTGGTGTCCGTGTCCGTGTCCTGGGAAGCCCAGTTCATCGTCTAACATGGGGGCGGACTGTGACCGGGACATGCTGGTCTGCTCCATGGAACCAGGCAACTCTGGACGATCCAAACTAGTCTGCTGCTCGATGGATGAACTGTAGCTGTCCATGGGAATACTGTAGCGAGACCAGTAAGAGAAATCAGATACAACTTGACCTACTGAGATATTCCTATTGTTCTAAAGAAAAATAAACCCACCTGTAAACCTTGTAGGAGCCAATGTCAATCTCATCGATGCTCTGTGACTTCTTAAACTTGGATCTCGTCTCCCTCATCATGGGGGACAGGCGGTCTGAGCTTTTACTCATCACCACAGTCACCTTGTTGCCCCCGCTGACAGTTAACTGATCCTTCCTGTTCTGGTCCCCCTGATTGTTGTGATACGTCCAGCTGCCAGGTAAAGGCCCAGCACCTTGCTCCATTCTTGGAGCAAAAAAAATGGGATGGTCAGAGTGTTACACTAATATGAGCCCAAAGAATGAGCTGAACTAGAGCAGTGTGAGAGTTAACAGTTGAAGCAGAAGACAAGACCATGGAAACAGTGGCCTAATAAGTAGTCATTAAATTTCTACTCTATTAGTCAGTCTATTTGAACGGCTGACAAAATGTGGGTGGCTATTCAGAGGCCTGGAACCAGGTCAGACTAATGACATCTGAATTCGGCCCGTCATGATAAACAAGTTATCGACAGGTCATACATATCTTGTATTATCCTCAAATCATTCTTAAAATGACAATAACATAGGTTGGCCTAGTCACAAATGAAGAAGGGGTCCAGCAGCGTCATCAAAGATTTTTGCACATAAATCACACGCTGGGATGACTTAAGGTTTTAATTTGACTGTGGATCATCTACAGTCAACATCAGCTGGTTTATAGTACTGCAGTTACACTACTCACAGATTGACAATGCTGAAGAAATTATAGAAATGTAAAAGATTCAATTTACAATTATTTAAATGTTAGGAAATCAGAAAATGGTTGAATTTTGTGAGGCAGGACCCAGCAAATGTTTTGGCATTATTGCTCGTTAACAAGCATAAATGTTTTATTTATTATGTGTTGATTAATCAGCTGATTGCTTCAGCACTATTTGAGAGTGAATTAAGACAAAGCTAGAAAGCTTCAGAACCTAAGGTATGGAGCACTAGTTCTCAGTAATTTACTATATTAACCCAAGAATATAATGGATAGACTCATCACTGCACCTTCAACCAGACAAAAAAGGTACAAATGCTGCCATAATCGTTGGTTGAAATAAAAAACATGCAAACCCTGAGGGTCATGAAGTCTTCCACATAAACACACATGCACATTTCAAGTATAACTGTGGGACTGTTGGAGCTCCAGTCAGTTACCTTGAGTCTATGTCTTTGCGGTCAGGGTTGGGGCTGGAGGAGGGCGTCATGTCCAGTTTGGAGGGAAAAGCGGTTCGGTCCTCCAGTGGGCTGGGGGTTCTGGTCCAGTTCTGCCAAGGATTCTGAGATGATGGTCCGGATTGTGGGTCATTGTCCGGAGTGGAGCGTTGGTTGCTGTGGAAGGGGAGCGTCTGAGTGTCCAGCTCTAGAGGGACTCCTACGATTCGCTCTTGCCTGAGGAGGGGGCGGCGCCCATGTGTTGACTGGCTGCGGGGTTTGGAGCCCAGCGGTGGGTTTCCCTGACTCCCAGTAGAGGATGGAGCATCCAGAGGAGACTCCTCTGCGTCAAAACCTGTGTTGTCATAGTGAGGGGCCTCGGACCAATCAAAAGGCTCGCTCAGCGGACGTCGATCTCCGCGCTGCTGCAGGGTTCCTGATGGAGGGGTTTCTCTCTGAGATAGCAGGGGCTTGGAGTCAATGGGCTTGGGGAATGACTGAGCCAGTCTACAAAGACACAACATATTAAACAAAAATTATACTGTGGCAAATAATAAAATGAATTATACTGAACTGCCATATTACATTATTATGTGCTGTATATGTAATCAGAGCCAGTGGGCACTGGGAACAGTGTAACTTGGTCTCCCTCTCTCTGATGTCTCTCTGAAAGATCAATTTGGCCAACAACCATGCTTGTTGTAATTAATGTTTCTGAGAGCAGCCTTGAACAGAAAATATTAATGCCTTCAACCTCCTTCACTGGCACTTGCAGTTTGCAAATACCACATGTTTCACAAGTACACAGACAAAGGGACAAGTACACAGATTGTGATCTGTACATCACCCCAGGGCATGTGAAATGACAACTTTAATGTCAAAAAATACCAAAGCCAGCTTTCACCCGCTGGGGCTCAGTAGAACGAGGAACGGCACAAGAATAATCAGGACAAGAAATGAGTTTTTAACGTTATCACATATGTACTATTGGTGGAGTGATGGAAAGAGTTACTGTTTGTGTATCTGTTCAGACCCGGTGTTGGAAGGAACAGAGGACTCAGAACAAACAGCTAGTATGCTACAAACCGTACTAGTCTTTTGATCAGTCGAGGAGCTAAAGTGAACATATATCTTACATTTTTGTTCTGTTATGATGACTGTTTTATCAACCTTCACACATTTTCACGGTTGTATACTTGTAGAAACATGAATGGAGAATTTTACCAATGCAGTGATAAGAGACCCGTGGGACGGAGCCTGTGGCACGCTTAATTTTAAGCTAGCGTGAACGTAGTGGTATCATTGGATGAATTTTCTGCCATTTTTTATCAATTAAAGTGTTTAAAAATGGTCAAATTTCTGTGTAACAAATGGCATCAACCCAAAAATTGCTGCAACAACTTATGAGACACAAGTGAGCATGGGAATGGCCATCAGATTCTTACTAAAAGTGTATGTTTATGTCATGTGTTGATGTAGAAAAATGGTCTTATATTGTTACTGGCTCCAGGCTCCAGTCTTCAGCATCGCTGCGGCTATATTGAAAATATCATAAATATAGCAGGCAGTTTAAGTTGAGATGTTTGTTGTTGTTTATGGCTGCAACATTTCTGATTAGAACTCAAAACAGCTCCGAACCCCTATTTATATTAGTTTTGGATGCTATTTTTCATTACAAAACTGTCAGACTTTATCACTGCCATCAGGGTAACAACTTCAACAGAAGGACCGAGCGTCTTTGCTTCTTTTCTTGTGTTGGTGTAAAGAAATCCTCTAGATAGTGCTAAAAACTGGACTGGACAGCAAAGGAGAAGAGAGCTGAGAGAGGGACAGAGAGAGAATCCTGAACACAAGTCTGCAGCCTCATAATGAGTCTCCCTGACCTTGACTGAGCGAGCAGAGAAATGAGAAAGACACAGAAAGATGAAGGGAGGAGAGGATGGATGGATTGAGTGATTGGATAGATGGGTGATAGATGGAGGAGATTGAAGGATGGAAAGAGAAGAAGAGATGACAGATAGTGAGAGGGAGGGACGGTGATGAAATTGAACATGAAGCCGGCATGTGTGTGTGTGTGCATACCTGTTGGTCCAGTGTGTCTGAGGGGCCTGGTCCTTGGTGGGGGCCTGCAGGGCGGGAGTGTGTTGATGTGCGTGAGAGTGTGTGTGTGTGTGTGAGTGTGAGTGTGCGTTGGCGGGTGGGTTGGAGGAGCCGGAGGAGCCCTGTGAGGGAGAGTAGTCGGAATAGGTGGCTGAGGAGCCGCTGTGGTTGAGACAGTGGAGCTTATCTACCTCCTCATCTGTCGACTCTGGACAGGGACAGATAGAGAGAGAGACAGACAGCTCTGTTCAGTGGAAATGTCACATCCTCTTCTCTCTGATAGCCCTCTTGTAAGAGTGCCTAAGTGTCTTTGTCGTGTCTGGAAAAATCACCCTGTATTTTATCATATCTGATATCTTCTCTGTCACAACACAAGAGACATCGCTTGGGTTGGTAGAGATGTAAGAATACGTTCAGACGACCTAACACACACACATTTAAAACTACGCTGACAGTAGTTTTTGTAAACAGCTCATTGGTTTCTGAATGATGAATATGGACATCTCAAAAGAATGAACGGACATGGATAATTTCAAAGATACTCAACATCTGAATGGTTTTGTGTTTAAAAGGTTGCCCCCAATATCAACATCAAAAACACATTTTTCTTCTCACTTGTTGTGCTATTTATCCATTTAGACTGTTTGGTGTAAGTTGAGTTTTGGAGATGTAAATATATAGATGTCTGCCTTCTACTGAAAATCATGGAACTAGATGGCACTTGGCTTGTGGCACTCAAAGCTCCAAAACAGTGCATTTGAATAACTCAACAACAATCATGACTTTGCTGTGAGCAGTTTCGTGTAGGAACTGGTTTCTTTCCACTGAACTACACCCGACAACTGTGTCACCACATAGAAGAAAGCATGCATCTACTCATGTACGAGACGCTTGTGCTCGTGACAGTGCACCATATAAACATTAACGCCATCTGTGCAGCTGAGCTGTAAAGTTAGTTAGATTAGTTAGCTTAGTTAGCTAGCCTCTTGTCCATGAGTAGACACGCACTTCTTTCTGTGCGGTGATAGGTCGTTTGGTAAAAAGAAAGTAGTTCCTACCTGATACTGCTCACAACAAGGTCTGCTGATGATCTGCAGTAACCAGGTCATGATTTCTGGAAATAGACATGGCTGTAGCACAAATGACCTAAACATTAGTTTTTTTTAAACCCTTGTGTAATAAATTGACCTTGTACCTTATTGAGATTATTGAGAAGTATTTTTGTTTTGCCTTGAGCTCTGCAAGAAGGCAGACTACTATTGTCTGTATCTCCAAAACTCTGCAACTAACACCAAAACAATCTAGATGGATACAAAGCAGCACAGGGAAGAAGAAGAAAAATTACGATAGACTTTTAACTATGTAAAAGCTTATAAAGCTTCAACTAAATCAGTGTGTCCAGCCCGATGTTTTGGCTGAATTTCAGTGAAGCCTGTATCCTGTATTACACATGATGAGAGGTACAAGAATCTCAATCCTTTCTGAATCTTATCAGCTCTTCCTTAACCCAGATTGCTGTAGTGCTCTCATTATATGTTTGGACATTATTGAGTCCACTGCACTGACGCAACACATGGCCTGGTTATAAAAGATGGGTTTAACAGTTTTTAAAAATCTTTATTTAAACATACTGGTCCAACTGAAATCAAGAACCTCTTTTGGAAGGGAGAAAACAGTTGCAGGAAAAAATACCAATAATATCAAACCTGCAGGGCAATGAGTCCAACGTATTAAGATCTTGACAAAACAAATTAAAGACAGCTTCCTAATAACTTTGCCATGAGATCTTTCATTAAAAATGCACACTCATCGAGACGGACAGTTGTTTGAGTTTCAGTTATTTACACAGAGTTCCTCACGGAGAAGAGATACTAATTTGTTTCGTTCAGGAAATGGGATCAAGGCATTAGATTATTTCAAACAACACAGAATCTTGATAGGGCAGAAAAATGAGCTTTGGGCTCATTAATAAAAATTACTTGCCTTAGTGTGATGAAACTGAGGCCTTCTGGGCAAAATCAGTAAAAAAGGGTCAAAGCTAAAAGCTTGAGACTTGACGACTACAATCTAGATTCACTAGAGAGGTTTATGGTATTCCCTCCTTCTGTCTGTTATGTGCTGAAATTAATCCTCTTACCACCAGGACTAATTAGTGGACACTATTACAACATGCCCCGGAGCGCTTTTACAATAGACCACATTAAATGTGTGTATGTGTGCACACATGTCTGCAAGTATGAGCCTCTTTGTGTTCTGTTTGTCTCCGTCTCGCTGTACATACTGTAATCAAACTGTACCTTTCTTGTCCTTCCCCAGCAGCACCACCTTTGGTTTGTACATAGGTGGCTCCACCAGGGTGGGCCTCATGTCGGAGATACGGATGTCATTGGGAGAGCCGCCCATTGAGTCCTATGGAGAGACAAAGCCCACAGGTTCACATCAGGTGGCTGCAGTTCAGTATGACAGTCTTGACATGAGCTTGAGATGTAAAAATGAGCAGTAGCAAGAATCACCTAGTTAAAATTTTAAAAACTTGTCAAGTATAATAAAGAGGTCATCAGATTTGCTCTAAATTTGAAAAATATAAGACTAGTCTGCATCAAATACACAGTAATATGGCAAGTATTTCACAGCTGCTGGTGTATCTAAATATAGATACACATTCCTGCCAATAGTTTCACACTATACCACCTACCAACCTGACCTACAGGTGGAGGTAATACACCAAGAAACACAGCAAAGTGCCAGCAAAGACAGGGAAGAAGAAGACTGCTTGCTGGTAAACATGGATATAACCAATGTAGGATTCATAAATATATTTAAAAAAACCATCTTCGCAACTGTCTTCTATCACACTTAATTATTAGCCAGATAACAAGAAACATTAACTTAATAAACACACGTAGAGACAGAGTGCAACACGTCATACTCTGATTACTACGCCCACCAGAGGGGAAAACAGTGAGTGTCATGAGATGCAACCAAAGGCTAAAACACTAACAAAATGCCTGGTGCTGGCTAAAGACGTTAGATTTCAGCATGTCAAAGGATTTTATCAGCACTCTTCATCTACCAGAGAGGAGAAGGTATACTGACAAACTCAACATTGTCAATCTATCCCAGTGTCCCTTCTCCTTACCTTGCTTTTCTTGTTAGAATGATCCAACTAAATGGCCAGAAGTGAAATACTTATATTAATGACTATCTGATCAAATCACCATGTAAGATCATTATTAAACCAAACAAACAAAACCAGGCCTTACTCGGGCCTTTCGTAGCTTCAACCTCTAAAAGATTGTCTCACCAAATGAGCAACTGTGAGTTATGTCATAAAGCCTTTTTTCCATTCTTCCCTTTTGATGTTGACTGTATCCACTTTTGTCTTTTTATAGGATCAGTTTTTTGGTTTGGCAGCTTGTGAAAATGTAGGTCTGGATTCTTTACCACCACACAGCAGCCTTTAGAAATGCTTCTTTTGTTTGCTAGCAGACAAAAGTTTCAAGGAGGAACCTTCACACAATACAAAGTTGTTTCCCCGTCAGGCGTGGGTGTAATTTGATCGGCTTTGACTGCAAGAGGTAAATGAAATTGGGGAACTGTCTTGCAACAAGCAAAACCCATCAAATTCATGAGGCCACATTTCTGTTTCAAAGTACTGTGCGTGTGTGTGTGTGTGAGTGTGTGTGTACAGTACACTATGTGACAACCTCAGAGCTCTCTGTCAGGTCCTCTTTGTCCTTCCTCTTGGGAATGTCGATGCCAGAGTTATGCATTGATCCCTGATCCATTAGCTGATTCTGAGAGAAGTCCTGCATCTCTCTGTCTGTCACCTAGAAAACACACGACACACTACCTGTCTTACACCTTCATGACCACAGAGCCCAATCCAAGAGACACTGCTGCAACTCACAACTCACTACAGCTAATGTTCATATTATTATACTATTTATGTTATATGTGTGTCTGAGAGTGTGTGTTTCCTACCTCTTTGGGGGGCAGGGGCCACGGTGGTTCGTATTGTTCTTTGCTGAGGTGTGTGTGTTCCATGTTGGTTCCTGCTGAGGTGGCAGTGCCTGTGCTCAGCTGGTGCTGGTGCTGGTGCTGATGCTGGTGCTGGTGTTGGAGTTGGAGTTGGTGTTGGTGTTGGTGTTGGTGTAGTTGCGGGTGTCCGGCATGTACACTTTTACCCACAAGGCTTTGCACTGACTTGACCATGTTCTTAAGGTCCTCGGGGTAGGGTGTTGGGTAGCGCTTTAGGTTTATCTCCACCTGCACACAAAAAATGGAAATGGGTGAGTGTTCATGGAGCTTCTCGATGGTGCTTAATGAGTCTCACATTACACGCACATAAACACCAGACACATACATGTGATACAAGCACACATAATAGTATCAGAAAGCAGAAAACCATCCTCGCGAGGTTACATTTGTGCTCCACATGCACAAATGTGGTCCGTAGTGCTCGGGCCATCGACTAGCAGAAGTTAGACCTTTTCTTATTGGGCACTCCAGCTCAAGTCCCTTGTCAAGTTGACTTTTGAGACTTTGGAGGCGGGGATGTCCTCGTCTCTCCTTAGACTCACAATTATAGTAATAGCAGAGTATATACTAAGTAAATCATGACAGCAAGTATTGGTACAGTATGAACATTTGTGTTGCCCCTCCGAATATTAGAATGTAGAATTACATGCTAATTCAAGAATTGGAGGTGGTCCACTGAGACAGACAGACAGACAGACAGACAAGACTGACTGTAACAGAGAGGAAGAGCTGACCTTGACCTTCCCAGAGTTGTCTTCCTCTTCTTTCTTGTCCTCAAAGTCAAAGGCCACAGTCATCCTCTGCTGTCTCTGTTCCTCCCACAGAGTAGGATTAAAGCTGTCACTGTCCGACTGGTAATCTGTACACACACGCAAACACACATCAAGGACAGGGTTAAAACTGCATTCATACAGAAGGTCTGTTCAAGGTCTGTTAATTGTCAGACATGCTTAAAGCACCCAGTTAGCTTCATTAAATGTCCTGAAACTACACATTATGAGACACACACACACATACACACATAAACACACAGTTTGTACCCTCATCATGTCGCGGTTGCTGAGGAAACATGTAGTTGGTCAAAACCTTCTGTTTGGTTTCAGGGTGGGCTTCTGTCTGCAGTGGGATCAGAGCCTTGGACTGCAAACACACACAAGCACACGGTAATATTAGTATTCTTGTGCGGACGTTCACTCAACACATTTATTCCCTTTGTCCTGATCGAAATCTAATCCTACCTCTTGAAAACAATAAACCATGCTGTTCACTGATTGGTTATTAGAATATCTGATGGTTTATTCATCGGATAAAGACCTTAACTTTAAACAAAACCTTCCTGACTGACGGGACGTAAGTATGCATGTGAATCACTTGGAAAGAATTTGCAAATTAATTTTACCGACAATAAAACAGAATGTCAAAAGAGGGGGGACACTGTTTCCCACTTTACGTTTGTAACGCAAATTGAATTTTTCCATCTACTGTCAGTGAGTCAAACGAGTTGTCTGTTTAATTTGCATGTTCAAAAACACTGCTTAATATCTATTTAAATGGTAATGTGATGGAATAATAAATGTTATCACACAGAAAGTTAAAATCTATTCATTCAACATGTTCACTTTGTGTTTTGGTAGAGAAATTAAAGAAATCAACTCATAAACCCTTCTTCTAAACCCTTATTCAACATTTATAGAGCTTAAGCGTTCGGAGAGAGATTAAACAACTGAATTTGGGTTTGACTCTTGCAGAGTATGCCAACATCAGTTCCCATTTTAAATGTTGATGTAAGACTGAACAGCCATTTTACAAATTGCATTTTAATTTCAAATTTGCTCTCCTCCTTAGCATGTCAATAAGGATCTTGTGTTGTTGTGACTTAGATTTCAATTTCTTTTCACAGTTTTAAATAAACTTTAAACTAAACTTTAGATGTCATGACGAATACTTTTGTTAAAAATAGCATCGTTGGCGACAAAACAATATGTGGTCATACATACAACAGTGTCACGCTGTTTTAGCCACTTTTACACTGTTTAAACTTGTCTCCATTCTGATTACAAAGGCTGATTTTGAAAGAGCAGAGAGTTGATTAAAAATCACCTAATCAAGTGATTATAATGGTCTGAAATAACAAATTATAACAGCCGGTCCCAAATAAAGACTGGGGAAAAAAGGGAGGACAACAGATCATCAGTGCTATGCGAAACAGAGGGAGGAAGCATTGAGTTTGCATTCAGAGCAAACAGCAGTTCAGTCAGACAACTCACATCTGAAATGTTTGTTAGACCAGCAAAACATAATTAGAGTCTGGCGTCTAGGCTTCAACCTCATCACTCCCCGCAGATATGCTTACATAGAAATATTGGGGAGTGATGAGAGAAACATCTTGAACCCCCCAGTTGGAGCCTATGGGTGGATGCTGGGGTGGTGGTGGGGCTGAATAAAGATGCAGCAATACTGACGCAGGGCAGTGGTGGCATTGACAGGCAGCGGGAGAGATGGGAGATTTTTGCAGTTTGAATAGATAGGTAGATGATTGTGGAGAGTGGGGCATGTCATGTGTATAACAAGGCAGCTTGAGTAGCCTGCCTCAACCAGCTGGCAGGCGTCGATCCATTAACAGCAAATTAAGAGGAAAGATGGGAACAAATGAAAAAAGATGAAGGATTTTCATAATAAATATGATAGAAAACTATCATGTAAAGGCCTGTTAATCTGATTAATATGTGTATACAGTACAGTAGCAGTGTGTGTGTTTGTGCTGCATACTCGTGAGCAGGTTCACTTTCTGGAGTGTGGATACCTGATTGTCAGAAAGCCAGAGAGCTGCCAGGTCCTTCAGCTTAGTAAAGGTAAACGGTAGATTCTTTAACCTGAGAGAGAGACACAGAGGGAGGGAGGAAGCGGTGAGAGAGAAAAGAGAGATGTTTCTTCTGCCCACGCACTGTACAGCCTGCAGAGCACGTAACCATGGCAACTGCAGGCCGTGAGAGCAGAACCAACAACAGCCATTGAGAAAGTGTTGCATGCATGTGATTGTGTGTGTGTGTGTGTGTGTGCGTGTGTGTGTGTACCTGTTGTCACTAAGGTTCAGGACTCGTAGTTTGGTCATCTGTCCGATCTCATCAGGCAGAAACTCCAGTTTGTTGGACCGCAGCGACATTACCGTCACGTTCTTACAGTTACCGATCTGAAACACACGCACACACACGAGCCATCAGATCACATTACAATTAAACAAGCTACATTACAGATGTAGACCGAAGAACATTAGGTGAGCAGCTAACTCGATTAAGGGTTTACTCTATAAAATGTCAACACGTTCTCAACACAGATCATCAAATACTGACGACACTTTGTCATCTCATACAGACACACAAAGTCCCCTTCGGCGTGTGCGTGATGGACAGAGGAAAAACTATTTCGGAAAAAGATTGTCTATGCTTGGTTTGACACGGGAAGTGAAACCCAGTCTTCTGGTTGAACCCCAGTGTCCTCGGTGAACGTCCTTTAAAGGGTAAAGCTAAAGGTTACCTTCTGTGCCAGTATGAGATGCCGTGACAAAACAGTGGTATTTGACACCCTAAGAATGAGACCAGGCTGAAAGCTGGAGCCATCAACATGTCCTAGAGCTCAAGGTGACAACTCTAATTGCTACTTTTGTCTGACCAACAATAGAAATCCCAAAGACCTTCAGTTGACTGTCATAAAGCAGAGAAAACCAGCAAATTTGGGCAATTTGGAAGCTGGAAAGAGTTCATTTATAGCATTTTTTTGTCAAAAAAATGAGTTTCAACACATCAATTTTCCATCCGTCAACTAATGGTTTAATCAACTAAATATTTCAGTTCCAAACAATGTCAAGGCCAGCACTGCATTGATCAGCTGTGATGATAAGTCTATTGATCGATTAGTTGTCAACCATTAATCGCCAACCATTTTGATAATCAATGATTAAGTGATTTTTTAAGAATACATGTCCATATTCTCTGACTTAAGCTTCTAAAATGTCTATATTTTCTGGTTTCTTTGTCTTCTATAGCAGTAAACTGACTATTTTTGGGTCCTGAACGAACACAACATTTTGGACATTTTGGGGACAACAGATGAATCAATAATAAACTTCTTGTCAATTGCAGCCATACAAGTCTTTATCATGTGTTGATTTCCTACCTCCCGGGGCAGCTCTGAGAGGAAGTTTTCGTCGGCAGCGAAGGTCCTCAGGCTGTGCAGGTAGCCGATAGTGGGAGGCAACGACTCCAACTCATTACAACTACAGTCCAACTCCTCCAACAGAGACAGACTGGGTGAAATGGAATACAGGCAGAAAGGAAGAGATGCAGAGAAAGTGACAGAGATAGAAAGGAAATTATTCTGCAGGCTACGAAATATCTGCTACAACCTTAGATAACTTAGACATGGGTCTTAAAGGATCAGAGTGGTGCTACTCTTTATTTTATCCTATTGTCAACAAATCCTGTGAAAAGACTGAACCAAGAATGAATTCCTCCTACTATCAAGTCTTTGTATCCACAGCCTGATACAACTTATCTCTCTGTGCAGCAGAGCTTCACAGCTGTTCATAAAGTATTAAAAACGCACATGTTGCACTGGGTGACATGTTACTTCATCACCACAAACAAACAGTTTATTTTGACTCGATACCACAAACTGTATACCAGCATGCAGCTGTAAAATACTGGAGCTGAAAATAATCCCACACAAATGCAATATTTAATCCTGTTTGAGTGACGTTTGCTAATAACTACAGAGGAAATTATTGATGCTTTAAAAAAAAAAAACTTTCAGCTGTCTTAAAACATTTAGTGGAGCTGACGTCGGCAGACACAGTAGGGCAAACACAGTGTTGGTTTTAAACCTCCCCTGGATTTGCTGACAATAAGAAAATAACACCAGCCTCATCCCGTAATACATTATGAACAGTTTGTTTTTATAGCGACAACTTAGAAGGAGGGAGTGTTGAGAGAAGGAAAAGATCATCACATTGAAGAATCATCCAGTCAATAAATGAATTCTTAACCAATCAATCTTAATCTGATGTTACCTTTATTAATTTGGAGTCATTCACTGATCCTCATTTTCCCACTTTATCCCCCTAAAATTCTTCAACCTGGATCTCAGCTTCTCCACTCAACCAAGAGTCACAGTAACATCCACAGCAGGCCCTCTACAGGACACCCTGACCCCCCCTTTGACTGCCATCATTGGCCTAGCAGCACGCTAACAGCAGGCTAATGCTAATGAGACAACAATTTTACATTATTGTACTGTCACTGTTAACACTGCATTAGTCTGCTATTATTATTCCCAATAGACCGTGACCATCTGGGCCACCATACGGTCTGACAGGAGTGAGGGGAGGAGAGGAGTTTCACATCCTATAATAAGGTTTAAGGTTAGTTTGTTATTTTCTTTTTAGCATTATTAGTATAAAAATGGAAAATGTCTCCTTCAGCTAGAGTTGAATGTGTCAAATATGGCTTTTTAACCCCACTCCTAAGATTATTTGGCTGCCATCTGTCAACCAGCTATGATAATAATCCTGTACTTATAGAAACATAGTTGCTCCGGCTCTTCCCAGGGTCATTTTAAGACAAAAGTTTGTAGATTCAGAGCTCTGTGTATGGAGCAAACATAACCCCGATTTTTTTTTCTACTCAGCTAAATAAGCAAAAAAGACAACACTGACTACATTTACATGCACAAAATATTCTGGTTTCTTATTCCAAAAAGAGGATAACACAAATATTCCTACTAAGCTGTTTACATCACTAAAAATGAATATTCCATTTAGATTCCCAATTACATGCAGCCGTGCATACTCCGATTAACAAACACAGCCCTCCTCTTTCATATGTTCAACCGCCTTCTATAAAGGGCCGGGTTGCAATATTTGTGATATGAAAGTGTGATCCAAGTCTTTCATAATGTTGAAAAGTAAAATGTTTCTCCTTCTGATCAGAGACTCTGTGCATGAATCTCTACCTGATCCTTACAAACTGTTGTCTATTTGGTTTGAGTACAAGACATCCATGACAACGCACAGAGCTAACAGTTAGCAGGCAAAAGGCCATGTGGTGCAAACTGAGGCACATTTCAAATTGAGATGCATATTATGAATGCATGTCCAATCACATACATATTGACATTTCTCTCATGTCTTAATCAGAAAATGCTACATTGGAGTAAGGCCTAATTTTGAATATCCACATGGAGTATAGTGTTTACATGTACATGACCTGTATCAAATGTGGAATCAGGGCTGCACATTGTTTCAGCATTGACATCACAGGACATGGAGTACCAAGTAATGCAAACTAACTCAGCTCTTTTACATTTTAGATGCAGCATTCAAGCTAACGTTAAAATTGAAGTACTTGATAAATATTACCAGTGTTGCCACTCAGTAGTCTTTTTGCCACACAATGGTTGTAACTATGGTGATTTCAGCCTACTGTGACATCATGTGCATAGCCTCTATTGAGCTATTAAACTAAGTTTTAGTGAAAAAACAGAATATAACAATGTTTCTTCATAACATAAGATAGCCATATTTGGAATATTATCATATTTGCAAAAATAATGGAATATTATTGTGCATGTAAACATAGTCACTGCTAACTGACACATACTGTATATCTGCAGTGGGAGAACCTTTCCACATTTTAGTCTATACAGCTTCTTTTTGTACATGTACATGTGGGACAGTGTCTTAGCTGTAATATAGTAATGGCCTTAAGATGTCAACTAAAAGTAAAACAAAAGACTGACTCTCTCCACGCTCTCTTAAACCGCTATAGGAGTCAGAATATAATGTAGAATTAGTTGAGGCAGAAACTCTGCAGATACATAGACTCGTCCAGTAATGTAAAAGAATTGTTCATATGTAGAAACAGAGGAGTAGAAATATGATCACATTCATCATTAGTAAGCATGACTTAAAAACTAAGAGGGGTAAGAAAAGGATCTTTGACAGTGTTTTTGGTTTAATCAGAGGGGAAGCAATGGATCTACAGCACTACTTATTGAGGCTAAAACCTGGGATTTGTTCAGGAAGACAAAATGTTTCACAGTGTTCAGATACAAATATGTTGCAAAGAGTGATATTCAAGTCGATTTATTTTTTAAAATCAAACAACACTCGTTTTGTGTTTAAAAAATCTCATCCATCACAGAGCAGGATGCAAGTTACTACTCAGCTGTTTCAAACAGCAGAAATGAATGGAATCAATTCATTCAAAGTCAAACTGATTTAATATTTCTTTTGCTGAGGGCATCGTTTGATTGTCCTCTGAAGATCTATTTAATCTGGAGTTAAACAGACAAGTTGTTCTTATTTGCAGTCTGTAACGTGAGCAGAATTTTGATCTCATAAGCGATCTCTAAAGTATACAGAGATGAAATGACGATGACAATGTTAATCTTTACTCAAAAGCAACTAATCTGACTTCTGTGAATGAATCTGGACTGTGATGGATTATAATAAAAACGAAATCATTTAATCATTTTACATGCAATCATTTCTGTCTCGAGCCTGCAGGTTTTAGCAGAGCTGGTATGGTCGGTACATTTTCAATTAAGAAGGTAGATTTTATACATCAAGTTCAAATATGGAAAAAGGTTTGGGAGGCAAATGTGAAGAAAAAGTAAAATGATCACTTAATGCCTTGAAACTCAATTAAAGTTTATGTTTGCATGTAATTTACATGGATCAAGATGTTTCCCACAGCCACATGTCGCTGGGAGCTTGTGTGTTTGTATCTGTAACACGGTCGAACATCTATCTGTCTCTGAACGCACCCCTGGATCCAGTAGGCTAATGTTACTCAATACTCACCCTTGCTTGGGCTTCGCACTAACGCCACAGCAACGCAGCAAACACAACACACAGAACCCCTTAATCATCAGCCAGCATAACAACACAGCAACTAACAGTAATGAACAAGGAAAACAACAACCCACCAAAGATAAACCTGCTGAGAACATCTGACAAAATACTGCTTTCAAAATAAAACAAAAGTCTAACATGGCTTTATTATTAGTTTTTCCTTTTTGTACATGGTGTGTGCGTGTGGGTGTGTGTGTGTTTCTTACCTCCCAATGGTGTTAGGCAGTGAGGTCAGCTGGTTGTCATCTACCTTCAATGTTGTCAGCTTCTTCAACATTCCTTTAAATACACACAAATTCACATCGGCATACAAACATGCAAAGTCTTCAAATAAATACACACTTACCTCTTTGGCTATTCTATTCTATATTTTTTCTTACAGTCAAAAAAAAATCATCCCATTAAAGACTAAAACCAGCAGCGATTGGATCGTATTAAAGAGTAAAAGGCTCCAGTGTTGTCAAAAAACGATTACAGACCCATCAGTGAGCCAAATGGTGGCACTGGGTGATGTGTCCTTTCAATACCATGAATCGGTTTAATAGTTCTGTTACTGTAGTTTATTTTAAGTCTGTCCCACATACACTACCCTGCTGCTATAAATATTCCCCGGCATACCAAATGCAAATTAACTGGAGTGTGAAAATAGTCCCAAACAAACGCAGAAACACACTCCAGCGTCCAGCTGTTTGAGTAGATTACTTATCTGTTTCATTGTCTTTAAAGCTTTACACCTAGAGTGTGCAATTCAGTGTCACAGTACAGAAGCTCTGAGAGGCAAGTATGAAAAGCAAAAATTCTGGTGATCTGCTTTCTAAGGCCCAGTCCACACGTACACAGGTATTTCTTAGAACAAAGCATTGATGCGTTTTGGTCTTTCTCACACACCTAAACAGTGTATAGGTAACTGAAAAAGGACATTTTTGGAAAACTACTTTGGAAAATCACTGATGCACCCACGTTTGCTTCCTTATTTTGTCTTATCAGCGTATGAGGCATTATTGGCAAATGTCAACTCTGAGCATGATACTATGGAGAATTTGAGTTTGCACACTGACAGATGTTATATTGTCTATATTGAGAAAGACAAGAGAAAGAAATTTCATCAGTTTATCCTGTTGCCAAAAATATATTTTGTAAGGTCAGTGAACTTTGACCACCAAATGCTAATCAGTTTATCCTTGAGTCCAAATGGACATTTGTGCCAATGTTTAGAAATTCCCTCAATGTGTTTCTAAGATATTGCAGTCACGAGAATGGGTGACCTCCCAGTGACCTTTGACCACAAAAATCTATCGCTAGCGCAGTGGCATAAAAACGACTGCTGACAACGTTTTAATAAAATTAGCAGTACCTGTTCACCGCCTCGTTCATAATATTTCCTGTAACTAAACAACCACAGTATACAATCTGCTCCCTGTTTACACCGGTTACACAGGATAGTCTTTCTCAAATATTTCCTCACTTGCATCTCAGGATTTCAGCACCACAGAGAGTAATTAATGCATAATTGTTTGTGTGTATGTGTGTGCGTGTATGTGTTTGTGTGTGTACCTATAGTGTCAGGAAGGTGCTGCAGCATGTTGGAGGACAGCAGCAGGTCCTCTAAGGCCTCGCAGCCTGAAACATCCGTGTCCAACGTCTCAATGCGATTCTTAGCTAAGTCCAAGTACCGCAACTGACGTAGTTTTCCTATAGACTGCAGCAGGGAGGGCGAGGAGAGAGAGAGGAACAATTGAATAACAAGAAGCACAAACCTCAAAGAAACCGTCATTTAAATATCTTCAGTGCTGCTTTTCTCACTTACCCCTGGTATAGACTGCAGAGAGTTGTTATCCATCCATAGCTCTTTCAGGTTGTGGATCTGTTCCAACACCTCCGGCTAAAAATGCAAACAGAGGAATCCAAATCAGCATATACTCACTGCATATTACTAAACAAATATGAAGTTATAAGGCTATTTATATGAAAACAACTGAATTATTCATTAACAATGGACAAAGTCTCAGCATTAATTAATGTTGTGAACTTGTACAGATCCAAGAAAATAACTTGGGTGCATCTTCAGACCAAGTCTTTGGCATAAATAAAGGAAATAAAAAACTGTTGGCAGAGCGGATGAGACTGGCATCTCTCCCTCCATGCTTTCTCTCTCTTGGCAGGAAGACGACCATACAGCCAACCTACACATGTCATATCCGACTTCCTGTCTGACCTCCTGTTAGCCTCCATCCAGCCCTCTCTTCCTCCGTCATGTCGCTGTGTCCCATTTCAGGGTCCAACTGACGGATAGTGAGCTGAACTCACTCCTGCCTAAAAGAGACAGCCTACAGAGGATTCACCATATGCCGCATTGGGTTTTGAAAATGTGAACTTTGAAGGTGGCAGACCCCAAAATAGGACACAGCATCTGTGTTTCTGTCCCCATCTCTCCCTTCACCTTTTTCTGTTCCTCTCTTAAAAAAATATATATATGGTTCAACTGGTAAATGCATAAATGATGACTGAGCTTCCAGAGATTGCAAAGGATCATCGCAATGTTTAACATAAAAACAATTAATCTATGCTGCATTACAAAATTAACTTGCAACACATCAGTCTCACCACATCAGAGAATTCATTGCTACCCAGATCCAACCTCTCCAACTGTGTCAGTCTGTGGATGGACCTGAGGAGAGAGAACACACTGATTACTGCACATTATTAGCATTTAATACTCACATTACAGGAATTTCATATTGTATCTACTCTACTTCTACTTCTTATTTTTACTCTTCTTCAAATTATTTGTATTTATTGCCTTTTAGCACTGCCGATAAACAGTAAGTTTGCCTCCATGATGCGATGTCTCTGCTCTGTTCACTGCACAGAAAGATTCTTCTCAAAGCGTTCATATGGATTATTTTTTTCACTCCTCATATGGGGTTAGTGTTTAGGATGTAGGCCTGTGTGGTTAAAGATTAAAGGGAAACTTTTAATTTTACAGATTAATGTGTGTTTACAGGTTTTGGGGAGTACTACTGCATATCGAGTTGCTGGTTCTGAGCTTCGGCATGGAACAAAGGCCAGAACATTTTTTGCAGATCATTATGACATCATACTGAAGTTGACCTTTGACCTTTTGGATATAAACTGTGACAACTTCATCATTTTATCCTGTTAGACATTTGTGTGAAATTGTGTCAAAATGATCACATGAACTGTTGAGTAACAGCCACTGTGAGGTCAGAGTGAACTTGAACCTTTAACCACTGACCACCAAAATCTAATCAGCTCATCCTTGAGTCCAGGTGGATGTTTTTGTCACATTTGAAGAAATTCCTTCAAGGCGTTCTCGAGAAATTACGTTCACAAGAATGAGACAGACAATCAGAAAACACACTGCCTCTGGCCACAGCCATCACCAGCGTGGAGGCATAAAAAGTCATATAAAGTCTTTCGCGGCTCCAGAGGAAGCTGCATGTAATCTGATAAATTGCCTCCAGTGATGCCATTCAGTGGCTAAGTTGCCTTGTGGCATCAACAGTCGACTGGTCTGACACTGCACTCCTATAACACTCTTGGACTCATTATGGACAAATTATCAAAATCCATACAGCAGAACCAGCACCTACTGTAAACCACATTTATAGCTAAGGAAACCATTGCAGCATTAGTTTTGTTGGCATTAGTATTATCCCTTTTCACAATCTCTGTTACGTACAATAAGTGGCTTCATCAGTGGCCATGTTGGGGATAGGAACATAGGGTTACACTCAGCTACATTACATCAAACTGGAAACATTTAAATCTGTTAAGGCCGACACACCGCTGTTAGAACAGGCCTCATCAGTATTCAAGAACACCTGCCTTGGATAAAAATAGTCTTATCTGGACACCTGGGAGAGCAAGCACACACTCAGTAATATCATGAAGCATCTGTGTTGCATCACAGTTGCACCCAGTGATGCGTAAAGAATCAAATTTTGTTCCTTTATCCTTCCTCTCTCTTCCTCACGCACACATATGGCGGTTTGTCTTACTTTGGCATGGTTTTCAGGTGGTTCTCTCTCAGCTCCAGGATCCGTAGTTTGGAGAGTCTGAGAAACAGAAGGCATATAAACTGAAAATGGACAGTTTTAATTGTTAACACATAAAATGAGGGGACAGAGCCAGTGTCAACATTATTTCCAAGTAAGTGTTAGTGACACATTATAATTGACCAGTTAACTTCATCGCCATGGAAAAGATTCAATTTAGAGGATTTCTGTCATTAGCGAGCCTTCACATATTTCACAGCATTTCCATTTGAAATTTAATTCATCATGAACTGAACGGTATCAGCTGCCCTCATTTACAATACATGAATTAGCAAACCAGCAGAGCAACGTGTTGGAAATGGAGAAATAAGCAAGCAAAAAAATACAAAAATACAATACCACGACATCCATTTACCTGGATAAATGCTATAAAGTATATTGATGGGTGAGTGAGTGGAGGAGACAGTGACTGAACTGAAGAAAGAATATTATTTTTTGTGAGGTGAAACAATATAGAAGATGCCCCAAAGATAAAAGTTAGCCTCAGGCTTATCGGGCATACTCTGCTTCTTTAAATAAATACATGTATTGAAATATGTGCAGTTCATACAGTATGAGGGCAAATGAACCTGGACATACTCATTCTTTCCATAAAGATTCTTTTTCTACTACTGAATTAGAGTCCGCGGTGCCGGGCGGCGTCACGATGCTCGAAATCAATGATTCGTTTGGACTTTAGATTTTAAGGTCACGATTTGTTTCAGTTTTACATTTTCTTTCAGCACTGACGGCTATCCCATCGTTAGACTATCACACCTGCATTAAGATCAACATATCATTGGTTTTATGTTCTGACAACTGTCATTTAAATTTTCAAACTCTTCTTTAAAATTTTGTATTTGTATTCCAAATTCCAAATTTGTATTTTTGTATTTTACAACAGCTTGACACCTTCCTGGTGTTTTTTGCAGGTGAGGCAAGTTTAAATAATAGTCACCGAAAATAAAGACAAAGTACGGTTTCTAAAAATTTGTCCCAAGTAAACCCTCTTCCCAAACGTCAATAAAGGATCTCTGAAAAAAGAAAACAAAGCCATTATCTCTCATATCTCTCTGTTACCGAGGATACCAGTCAGTTAATAAGTGTCTGGAAGTGCTGCTGCTGAAAGCTCATTTAGATCAATTTTTTGATTTTGAACTGAAATCCCGACACTCCTAGTGGTGCCTGAAATAGTTTGTTAAAAAAAGGAAAAGACACGGTCACACACTTGCGCACACTAACAATTACATGCATCAGTTTACCTGCCAAAGTTAGCTGGCAGATACTCCAAGAAGGCATCGTTTAAGAAGAGCTGTGTCAGATTCAGGAGCTGCGTAAAACCATCTGGGAGTCTGGGAGAGGCAGGAAGAAAGAAATAGAGTAAGAAAATAAGAACATATGCAAAAGAAGAACGAGAAAAAGAGAAAAAAGAAAGTGTGTGTGTCCTTGAGGGACCTCGATGGATTAAAACACTGACAATGTTCCCATAACAGCCCTGTAGAAACAAAAAACTGCTGGTAGCCTGCAGATGACTAATCTCCTGCACGCACACACACACACATGCACACACGCACATAAACAAGACACAGTAATAGAGCCACTTTTGTCTGCAGTATACTGTGTGGCTGAGTCCGGTTGTGTTTCATGGACATCACACCGCTGACAAAAAACCCCCAGCAATTACTAGAAAAACACCTGAAGCTCCAATAGATTCATATCAGGATGGTGAACAACACCAGCACTTTACTGGAGCAAATTCTGTTGTCTAGGCCGAGCTGATCCAAGAGGATATACAGTTGTATGGTAGTACAGGGTCTGTGGATGCAACCAAGTAGTTATGAATGTATGGATTACAATAAAAAAATAACATTTTCAGCCTCTTTACAGAGAAAAATCAGTGCAAAAAGCTGAACACATAACATCAATCATTCCATTACATCTTGAACTGAGTCCAGATTCACTCAGACTAGCTGATAAACTTGTTGCTATCAACAAAACATGGAACTCTTTGGAACATTGTTTTTTTTTTATCTTGAATAGACAATGAAAACAATACTATAAAAGAGTTTGACAGATGTTCATTTTTTGAATGATGGAGCCATTGTTTTCACTCAGGTTATCATCCACAAGCTGTACGCAGTTTTTCAGTCTTTTGTCAGTGCAGCTGTGTCAGACTTGAAGAACAAACCTCATCACTGTAGATCAATACTAATGTTTGCTGCCGTCAAACTACAGGATGAGTTTCCTAATCAATGTTCAACTTCAGCAGTGAGATATGAGTGAGATATGTTACTACAAGGTGTGTGTTAGTGTCTTACTTGGTGATAGGGTTGACACTGGCCTCCACCACAGACAGGCCTTTACAGCATTTTATATTGTCTGGAAACTCCTGGATACCTGTGAGAGAGGACACAGAGAGGGAAGAGGACATGTGGTGGTATTATTTTGACTTTTTCTGCAGGAAAACTTTCATAGATTGTAATTCTAACCGCATTTCAGAAGCCGGAGGGTTTGAAAAGTATTATACTTTGCTTAGTTTTTTTTTGTTTTGTTTTCAGGTTTGTTCAGGTCATCTGTGTCACAGAGAGGATCTTTACCGTTTTTACTGATGTCCAGCTCTTTGAGGTTAACCAAGCTGGCGATGGTGGTGGGCAGGTTGGACAGGTCGTTATCGGGCATGCTCAGCTTCTTCAAGGCCTGGCAGTTGAAGAGTTGCTATGGGAACACAGGGGGGGAAACAATGGAATATTATAGTCTGTCGGCAAAATCACACAGACCTTTAGTGGAAAGGTACAAAAGGACAGAGAGCAAGAAAGTCAGCTGGAGGCATGCACCACTTAATGTTGTGGAAAAGCAGTGCCATTTTAGCAGCGTTTTTATATGAATAATGCAGAATTAAACTCCGACATACAGTTACCCTCAGGGACAAAACACATACTGTAGTGAAAGCAAAAACATTCAGAGAAAAGTGCCCTGAAAAGAAAAGTACTGCAAATGCCAAAACACAACAGTGCAAGCATATGCATGAAAGGAAAGTGCTTCGAATACAGAAAGGATTCACTGTAGATACCAAAACACACAGACACGAAGAAGAGTGATGGAGCAGTTTTTAAATCTTTACTCAACACCAGACAATAATGATCTTCTCCACGGCAGGTAAAGACTAAACTCTTTGGCATATTTTCTCTTAAGCTAATCTTTTTTTTTTTTGTGAGACATTAAAAATGTGTAACAATTCTGAGGACCCTTCAAGGTAACATCTGCAGATGTGGAACATCACCTGGGGAAGGGGCTGAATTTGGTTCACTTCTGATGCCTTCAGAACAGGTGACCTCATTTAGAGCCACATCATTATAGGCAGTTTGGCATCCTTGCAGGATAAATCCTGAGGACTTACTGCCTACCAGGAGAACTGAATCCATTTGGATGACTGGCAAAATATTTTCAACTTAAAAAGAAGTTTAGTCGATTATCCAATTTTGCGTTCTTTTATGTTTCCTAAACAACCAAATCGAATGACTAAATATTGGCAAACCATTACCCCTAAATTCCACCAGATCCGTGTTCGGTCCATCTCCGCTCCGCTACGGCAGTAGTAGTAGTAATCCTTCGGTTGGGAACACTTCTTGTTGTTGTGTTTATAACACATATGTATAACTGCGGTCACACGTGATTCTTGAATTATTGCGGGAACTCCTCGGTCTTGCAACTCCAGCTGTCCGGCAGTGCTGCGCTGTGTGCATCTCTCCCTTATAAGATACGATTCAGGGACGATATCTTTTATTATGGAGCGATTCAGTACGATTCAATTAGATCTGGTTTCGGTACGATATGATACAATCCGATACAATTATTTTTTTCATGTCGACATTCATTTTCTATTATAAATTAGAATAAGCCATTTCTCACAAAGTAGCATTGCTTACCATCAAAAATATATTTCACGACCAGGGAATCCTATGTATTTTTCTTACTATTATGTATATCTTTATCTTAGTCTGCTTTTACCTTGGTGTATAAAAATCATCCTCATACTGGACCTGAGGAACACCTATCCTGTTGTCTGGACCTCCATGAGCAGGGTCTCGCTGAGCTGGATCTGACTGCATTGGACATCTCTGAACTGGATGTCCCTGACTGTCTATATCCTCTGCTTCATTACAATCAGTGTATAAAATCACACCTATGATTAACAATCAGACAAATGTTCCCTCCTGATAACAAACTCAGAAGTTGGATTAATTTAACAGTGTGCACTGTGCAGCATCTGTCAGTAGACAGTAAACAGTGTGCAGTGTAGTTCAATTCATTACATAATGTCAGTAGACAATGACAGTTACCAGTGTGCAGTACTACCAGCAGTCACAGAATACAGCTAATGATAGCAACATGTTTAAAAGCAGACAGGTCATAACTCCTTTGTAATAAAACGGGCTATAGATGCTGTGATTACCTTAAACCTCTCCAAGTGGCTAAATTGTGGCTGGAAAAGTGTTTAATCTCTGTGTCTTTGTTTGCATGTTCTTGCTAGTGCTAGCTTTACTAGCATCCTCGTCATGTGCACAGGTTTCACCATGCAGTCTCACTAGGTGAACGCTAATTTGTCGTGCTACCACTGTACTTAAACACTGCTCTACATAGCTTGCAAGGAGCCTGCTTAGCGTCCAACTTTCCGTTCTCATTATAAAAATCCACATCTCTTCCATACTTTTGATTTTAGATTTGATGGTGCACTATTAATCTTGTGGGCCTTGTCGGACATGTTGCTTTTGTTTTTACCTGGCAGGCAACGCTCTGCTAATGTTACTGTGATGCTTCTCATGAGAGTCTTGCGCTGACCATGGAACTTTTACAAGAGTTTGAAGATAGCAGCATAGCAATTTCACGCAACCAATTCATAACTTCGCCATCAACCAGTTCACATTACATTTAGATCAATCCAGATGTCCGCGTATCGGTGTAGTCATGTCTTTAACTTTAAAACCGATTTCAGATTCATATCAGTGAATTGTTACACCTCTACAAACCATGGATATGTTGAAACTTTACGTTTCTTTATGTTGCAACGATCGATTTCATGCTGTGACAACTCTGTGCTTATCATCTGGTGAGGTTTATGCACAAAACCTACCTGGTTAGGGTGAGGAAGAGATAATGTTTTTTTCTTAAAATATCTGTTTCGGTCACCACAAACGCAGCAGGAAATTGTAACAAAGTTTCCTTTAAAAAATCCAGTGCTGTCACACTTACAAATGTTGAAACACAGTCTCAAACTGCGGTCACTGGCTTAGCAGCCCTCTTGCTTACAACTCCACCACCATACCCTCGACTTCCAGACATGAAAGTCTTAGCCTACGACCGGGCTGTTCCTAACTTCCTTAAGTATGAAGTCACTTATAAGATGCTATGTAAGGTTAGGACTGCACAATTACAGAACAAGAACAAATTATTCTTATTATTATCATAATTCAAAAGTGCAATATTCAAATCGCTTAGCTGGATTATTTAAATAAAGGTAAAATGTTTGACAGTACAGCATTATAATGAGTGCAGAGATGTCCTTAAATCTCATAATTTAACCTAATATATGCTCACTCACATTAACTCCTACACTCCACTTTCGAGTTTCCAAGTCACCAACATTACACAATGAACGTGGACCTATACAGACATTACAGGGGCACAGGAACCACAGAGCCAGCTGGAGCTAAGCATGGAAATGGCTTATCTGTGCCTGTGGGTCAGAACAGGCCACTGTACTCAAAGACACAATCACTTACTCACACACACTTATGGAGCTGTCCAACTCACTTACATAAAGACCAATCATTCTGGCAGCCTCGATAGCTCTTATACAATCTTGGCACACACACGAATACATGCTGTCGAGGCAGAGCAGATTTTTTTTTTGTTTGTCTGTCAGTTGAATGCAAGCTTGGCCTGCCACTGACGCAGCCTTCATTCATGCAGGTTATATTAAGAAATCCCATTCAACGTTTGTGTCATTTAAACCAGAACAGGGTCTCAATAAAATGAGATGTCCCTCGTATAAACAGAACCTGTAATTCTCCTTGAAACATTGGAAGGGCATTTGGCCTCATCACTGCCCACATGGGGGTTTTCTGAAGGTCTCTGAATCGTGTCTTTCACCACATGACATCTGTCACTTGCTGATGTCTAGTGGAGATGTAAACATGCTGGAAAAACAATCTTGCTGGTCTTGGCTTCATGTGCAACCTATCATCCCATCTATCTTTAGACCCTTGGTTACAATAAGAACTTTTGCATGCTGATGATAGCATGTAAATGCTGACATTCGTTCAAATCATTTAGCACACCTGCAGCTGACAAAGTACAATGTTAAAAACTGCAAGCTAAGTCTGAGATTTCTTAAACTGGCAACTGCATAGAGGATAATCACTTTCCATGCAGGTGGCAACATGGCCTCCATGCCACCCTCTCTGGTTGCAAAGATCCAAGCAGCCAATCACACCAATCAGGTTGCTAGAAATGTGTAGCCAGCAAAAGCATTGTTTTCCAGTGGTACAGTGCACCTGGCGTGTGCTCCTGTCTTGCACTGCACATTTTGTTTTTCTTTCTACCAGTTGAAATATTCTAGAATTGCTCCACTTCAGCCATTAATTACATTTACCAGGATGCACTTGCAGTCCCGCTCCACAGGCGCATCACGCTGTTTTGCCCAAGACGTTTTTGAAACGTCCCCGCCTATAGCAACAAGTCTCTCTGTGATCCGGGCCTGAGAATAGCAAAGCTGTCTCTCCATTTTTCAACCATTAAACACCTGATTTCTGGATGCTTAACAGTTTGCCTCAAGACTGAGTACTGCTTAACTGTAAATTCCTTTAAATGAAGATACTAAGTCAAAAAATATAACAGTTCTTTATTGTGTAAGAACGTCACTGCTCCCTATGAGAAGGTGCACCACAAACTGGGTTGACTGACTGGCCTTGGTCCAGGATCAGGTAGTCAAGAAGTAGGTATGAGTGTATAAAAAGTTGGCCTTGGGGATTAAAGTCAGCACAGAGAAGACTTCCAGCAGGAAGCAGGTCAACCTGTGGTTCAGAGTTACCTTGGGTAGTTCCTCAATCTGGTTGGCGTCTAGGTAGAGCTCCTCCAGAGTTCTCTCGAAGCTGAAGATCTCCTTGGGGACCTGCTGCAGGCTGCAGTGGGAGTAGTCCAACACTGAGATCACTTCCTCTTCGCCACGGAAACAACGGCACGGCACCAGCCGGCCAATCAGCTTCCGCTTCGTGGTCATTTCCAGACACTGCACTGTAGAGACAAGAAGAGGACGGGAGAGAGAATGTTAGATTCATTTCAGCGTCTGACACTTGTGAACAGGCTTGTTGCTTCCGATTGTTGGTTTGACAACTCCAAGTTTATTCTCAGGATAAATCACTAAAATATAACAAAGGGTCTGAAATACAAAACTAGCATCCATTATGTTTCTGCTTAAGAGAAGCTGGCATTAACATTCATGTGTGGGATTTTCTCAAAAGGGTTCTAAAATAAATTTTTGATAACAGCTATGAGCTGCAGTCAGTAATGGTGGCAGATTTCACTGCTTTTGATGAGTAATGCAATAAATAAATGCACGAAGAAGCACGTTCTCAAAAAAAAAGAAAAAAAAGAAGAAAACACCCACGACGTCTAAGGGTGTAAAAATGAAATAAAAAATCTTTATGTGACTCTGCAGCCGTCAGTGTTAAATTGACACTTAGATCAGCTCTGGCTCATCAGTGGAGGCACATCATCTATGAGTTGGCAAACAGCCCTGTGATGGACTGGAGACCTGTCCAAGGTGTACTCTGGACTCTTGCCCATTCTGAGCTGGAATAAACTCCACATACCTCCACAGCCCTACAGAGGATAAACAGCTATAAACAATGAATGGACAAAGTGACTCATAAATCAAACCAAATCATCCGTTGCTATAGTTGACACTGGTCACCCTACACCTCTTCCTGTTAGATGATTATCTATTCAGTGCCTCTATTGTATGTTACACCACAGCTTAAGAATATATTTATTTCTGATTGCTGGTTGATCTCAAGACGTATATGTTGCTTTTAATCTTTAAAATCAAGTGAGAAATTGGTACAGATAGCAATGTAAGTTCTTCACATGTCAGTGTTTGATCACAAAATCAAAAATTCACTAATATAATAAAGCTGTCTTTCCTGTTGATTTGAAACTTTGCAGCTTTCAAAAATAGTCTCATATACCCAGAAATCTGTGCAAAAATAGCCTGTCCTCACAAGAAAAATGACAACACTGGTCGAATGTTTGAGAGGGTTAAAACAATTGATCACTACATTGGAAGAAACCTGTAGTTAATGCAGTAATTATGACAGGAGTGAAGCAGCAAGTCAAGTAACAGAGTATCCACAAGTTCCTCGGAAGATTACTGGGAAAATGATTATGGGTGATATTTCCAGTCCAACTATTATAATAACTGACGCACTGGCTGCATTTTCGAAGCTTTAGAAGCATTAGTTAGCTGAGTGGGCAGAGCAATAATTATAGTGTTTGTGGTATCTGCAGAAAGTCTAGAGACTGCTGTTCGTATCCCGTGTGAAACCAAGTTTACTTCCACAAACACAACATATGTCACATACATTAACGCGTTCTTATTTTAACCCAAACCAAGATCTTTTCCAAAAACCTACACAAGTGGTACTGTTGCCTCAACTTCACCAAACTGCAGAAGGTAGACGACATTAACTACTTAAACTAACTTAAGTCATGTATGTAACATAACGTTAACTGCGTTAAAAAACTTAGGTAACCTGCCTCATGTCGTTATTCACAAACAACCTAATCTGTAGTTAAGGTTTGAAGACGCGTTGTGCAAAAATATTTTCTATGATTATGGTTAAAGTTAACATGAGGCTTCAGCAGGAACTATTCAAAGTTACATATGTTTGTTGTACAAAACCCCGTTAGTGTTGTGATCCTTCTACTCCAGCTCAGCAAAGAACAGGGGGAAACAAAAATAGGGAATCCACAGACTGCAGAAGTCTTAGTAGCTTGAGATAAAATGGGAATCCATCCTTTAAGTGGGGCTGACAAAGGACAGATGCAGGTAAACTCAGATGGGTAAAACAGCCTCCCCCTCACCAACCATCAGTAACTTGGCTCACAGCAGGCAGAGATTCGACTCCTTCATACACACACACACAGTCACTCTCTTCAAACAACAAGCCACAGCCATATAATTAGCCCCGAATCCTTTTGTAATTCTGCGACAACATCACTCCATTACACGACTCCATTTAAAAAGCCAGCAGCTGAATGGCATGAGTAGGCTAACCATGGGTATTAAAATCCTTGAGTGAGGATTTATCATTCAGCTTTATCATTTCAAACCCAAACGCTTACTACACTCAATCTACTGACAAATAAAAACGTTTTAATGCCAGGCCTTTCAGACAGAACAAAGAGTGAATTTTCAGTTATCTGACTGCCGCCTTAATTTCCTGTTTGATCTGGATGATCTTCAACCAGCTGAGACGAAGAGAGTAGAGATGAAGTCAGAGAACAACAGGAGGTGATGAGGAGTTAGCAGCTGCAGTGGTGTGAGGAGACAGCGAGGAACCAAAAGGGAAGATGAGGAGGAGAAAAGAGGGAGAGGAGATGACAATGAGGAGGTGAAAAGAGCAGACAGAGGGAGAGCAGAAGGCTCAGAGATAAGACCTGCAGCTTTATCTGTCTATAAACACACACATGTCCAGCTCCACAGCCTAACAGATGAATGGAGCAGATAGACAGAGTGATCTTGAGCACTGTGAGGACACTGTGTTATCTGCTCCTGTTTGTTGCATGGCCAGTGAAATCTGATAACAAAGGCCGCAGATCCTCACGGACTCTTTATCTAAAAGGGTCGGACCATTAAAATCAATACATTCTTATCCACAGCCACGCTCAAAGCAGGCGTAATGAGGCGAGCTGGGATTTACTGGTTGTCTACAGTATGTGTAAAGCCAGCAGGCAGCGCTTTTCATGGCACACCTTGGACCACTGCTTCTTGTTTAACCTGTCACGTTCAGAGCTAAAAGGTTACCCAGGGTTTGTTTAGCGCTGGGGAACAGGTTTTAACAATAAGGATTGCCCGGCTCTTGAATTCTTGAAGTCCTGCATTTTTCCTTTTTCCCCTTACAGTCTGTGCACCAGCACAACAGCAAGCTCAGAAAGCACAATATAGAGGCTTCATGATCTTGTTGTTTCCATGTGGCGAGTTTTAAATTCTTACAAATTCTTCAATAAAATCTATATCAAGCATTTTTTTTTTTTTTTTGCTTTGTAAGAATAAAGAAGAGTGACGGGCATTTAATTTAAGAAAAGCCTAAACTGATTTGATAAAACTTTGCATGCAATGAAAGACAGTTGTAACTGAGCGTTCTCACTTCTGCAGACTGATTGGGACCAATAAAAAGACTATAAAAAGTATTAAGAGAGATGAGGGTTTGTAGTTATTTACTTAGTTAGTTACTGTTAACATTTTTGACAGTTCAAGATTTTGCTATATTTTGCAATATTTAGAGTAAATATTGTATTTTGTAAAAAATATTTTGAAAAGATGGTTATACATTTATTTGGTATGTCTTGTTACTTTATAGTAACACATATTTAACCTGTATAGTCACATGAATAACTGATAGATTGTTTTGAAGAACCAGGAAACAACCTCCAGTTTTCTCCAAGATTTGTTCAACATGTTTAACAGATCTGGACATTTTATACTTCATATTATGACAATACAATCACTGACAAATCACTGAAATCAAGTTGTGAAGTGTTGGAGTTTTATTACATTTATATGCTGATGATCATACAATGTACCCATGCAGCGGGAGCAGTGGGCAGCGTACAGCACTCAGGGCACAACTCCAGAGCTGAGCCAGTGTCTTGGTCAGGGGCACTGACAAAAGAATCAACCTACTGTACATGTTTTGGTGGTGGGGGAAACCAACACAAGCACGGGGAGAACATGCAAACTGCACACAGAAAAACTCCGAACCCACAACCTTCTTGCTGTGAGGCAACAGTGCTCACCACTGCACCACTGTGCCCCACCTGTTGAAATACTCTGCAGTGATTCATTTTATACATTTTGATGCATTTATATTGAGACAGTAGTCTGCTCCTTTGGCCATGTGTGCTCTCTTTTTGTTTCAGTTTGGACATGTGTCAGGTAACTCCATCATAGTCACTACAGCAGGAGAAGAAACAATGGGGATCTTCTCATTGGCTGAGTATGCAGGCAGTCCGAGTGCTGGCTTGAGCTGAAAACTACAAGAAATGAGTGAAATCGGTTTAATACTTGCAGCATCCTCTAATCAACCGCTTGACATCCCAGCCAAGAGCCAGATGGTCCAGTATAATGTTCCAAACCTGCAACAGTGACCACAGCTGAGACGACCTTTTGTTTCAATAGTTCCTCTGCTGCTCCACTACAGACAGCTTTTATCTTCTTCCTCAGAGCAATTCTCTGTTGTTTTTATCTCATTTTGTGGAGACTCGGCTTGATCTTTGTTCTGTATCTTTTGATAAACTCATTCATAAAGTCCATTCATTTCTGTTCACAGACATAATGATTAGTCACAAACAAACAAACATTTGTTTTCACCAGCCGACACGTGGTGAACTTAGAATAAATACAGACTGTCTTTAGAGACATCCAAAATGACCCAGTATAAAACAACAGAAAATGATTGTGGTTATTGATTTGGCAAAATCGATAAAATAAATATCAGCACACAGTCTGCTAAACAATCTGTCTTTATTAGCCATTCATACTGCAGTGGCTTGATTATGCACTCACAGTCTATTGATGTATCAGTTTAATTATGCACTGAGAGAGCGGACCAAAAATAACAGCATTTTTGTCAAGAGAGCAGAGAAAAAGAGAGGAGAGCTGATGGTACCCGTTAGGATTAGGCAGAAGGGACAATGACAGCAAATTAAGGTAGACAACGATCAGTGCCGAACGTGAGCAGTCACCTTCATGACACAACACATACCTTTGGAGATTTTAGAACCCAGGATATGGACAAAGACAATGGACAGACAGGGAGGATGTAGAGCTGCTAAGAGTAGTGTGTCCTCAAATGTATGGATTTTAATTCAAGAAGATAAATCTGAGAAAAACGACAAAGCTCCTAAAATATGACCAATTTATCACAGTACACACGCAGTCCATTTACAGCTTGTGTTCATTCATATTTTGTGGAAATCTTTGCTTTGTTCCTCTGTGTCTCGTGCTCTGGTCGACCCCGCCTGAATGAATGAATGTTAGGGGGGACACTGAAATGTTTCCAGTCCTGCTCAGACTCCCAGAGAAAAGAGAAAAAAAAAAGTAGGAAGAGAGTCAGAGCAGGCCGGCACCAATGGGGTGAAACTAGGAAGTGAGCGTGGTTGGCTGTGTTGGCTCTCGCTGCTGCTATGGAAACAGCATGACAGAGCAGACTGACTCTGCAGAGGCAGCGCTACATGTACATGTGCAAGCTCTCAACACACACACACACACACACACACACACAGAACAGTGTAATGATAAATACACACACACACACAGACACGGTGATGGAATGTAACTAAGTACTCAAGTACTTTACTTAACTACAATTTTGAGGTACTTGTACTTTACTTGAATATTTCCATTTTCTGCTTCTTTATACTTCCACTACATTTTGGAGACAAATACTTTAGTTTTTACTCTACTACATGTATTAGGTAACTTTAGTTACTAGTTACTTTGTAGATTACATGCTGCATCAGAGCCAAAGTGGCACATTTTTAAACTATGTTATAGGCTTAGTCTAGTCTAGTCTTAAAAGTATAACAGTATAAACATCCATGTAAATATTTGTATGGTTTATTTTACTTGTACTTTTGATACTTAAGTACATTTATTGCCAAACAAATTTACTTTTGATGGTTAAGTAAATGTAACACTTCATATGGTTGACTTTTAATTTCACCACTTTTTCACAACTAACAATTTAGCATGATATCTTTACTTTTACTCAAGTATGACTTTTGGGCACTTTTTACATCACTGCACACACACACACACACACACACACACACACACACACACACACACACACACACACACACACACACACAGGTCCTATTAATAGGCCTCCACTTCTTGCCTCAGATGTTAAACAGTCAACATCCCAACACGGCAGCCGCTGAATCTGTGGCCTTCCTTTGGGCTGATTAACGTCAGATCAAATATTGTACAGATGCCCCATTCTAAACACATTTCCTCAGCCCTATTCACATGAGACTAGTATTACCAGCAGACCTCAGGTGATTTAGAAAATGACCTCCCCACATTTCTGTTTCATCTGGCACATTCACACAGGATGAGCAAGTCTGTATTTACTCTCCTGGATATAAGTAAAGGCTCTGTGTGAGATCAACTTTCAGAAGCAGAGTGTCAGAGTTGATTTGCTCACTTTCTACGTGTGTTACAAGCATAAATACAAATTAGCAGCTCATTTAGATCAAGTAATGGATGCTGTGTGGCTGTACTTGAATATGATGACATTTTGTTGCTCCGAACCTTTTCTGTCACTCGTTTTTAACGTCAATATAGCCGATCTCACAGCACAGCTGGTGACTGCTGTTGAACAATTTAACAACAATCAACATTTGTTGAACACAAATTTCTTGACTAAATTTCTACTTCTTATGTTCAGTTGTCTGACAACAGAAAAACAACCCCAAATCACCAAGATCCCACAGGATCAATATTATTACATGACCTCTGTGACAGAGTATGGTTTCACTGGACTCCGGCAGATTCGCACAGGATAAAGATCCGAGACATTACCTCGTCAATTATTACAAATTACTAGAGGTCCCCAGGTAATACTAGTCCCATGAGAATAGGGCTTTAGACTTATTCCCACCCTTTCCCTCTATTGAAGATGATCACTGTCTGGTTAATCACAATAATTTAAAAACAAACTACTCAGAATATAGATTCAACATTGATTCATAAGTCAAAACAAAAGATCTACATCTGCTCAGCAAAAAAGCAAATTGTGAGAATATCGTTGCAACATATGCAATGTAAAAAAGTGGCTGTCACGCTACATAAAAGTAATGGAGTATTTTAAACTCTGCACCACTGCTACAAAGCAGTTTGCCCTGTGTCATTGCTCTTCCTGAGTTTTACCTCAAATGCTCTCTTTTCTTTTATCTTCTCTCTGCTGTTCATTGAAGTTTGTGTGTGTGTGTGTGTGTGTGTGTGCGTGCGTGCGTGCGTGCGTGCGTGTGTGTGTGTGTGTTAGTATGTGTGCCTCATCTAGCAGCTCCAGAGGGTGAATCCCCCAGGGTCCCATGACCGCCATCCCTTCACGTGCAGCCCTGCCGTCACCATAGTAACGGCTGCCATAGAGACCGTCTCCCAGGAGCTGGGTGTATTTTTACTCTCTCTCTCTCTGTCATAAAACAGAACATGCTGCACTCAGTGGGCGATCGCTCCACATTTGGCGACGCTTTACATAGACTCACATATATCAGACGTCTTTATAGCTCCTGAAGACGAGCTGGAGAGCAGCTTCTGCATGTCTCTGTCTTTGTTTTTGGAAAAGGTGTGAATGCTGCACTCTGCAGAACTCATCGCAGGCTTCTGCACTCTCTCACAATTAAACAGTCACACACTGCCACGCACAAGCACATGTGAAACACCGACACACATAAAACGCACCCACACAGACTCATTTAGTTTATGATGACTTTTGCGACATTGACAGCGAGAGAAAATGGAAGATCCTGTTTCACATCCCAGTGCTTCACATTGTCAAGTAAATCCCTCAGCAGTGTGTGCGTGTGCGTGTGTCAGTGTGTGTGAGAGAGAGAGAGAGAGAGAGAGAGAGAGAGAGAGAGAGAGAGAGAGAGAGAGAGAGAGAGACTGTGTATGTGGGAGGCAGTTAGCTAACTAGCAGCCAGGAACAGCCTGTTCTGTCTTTGTTACATTCATTAAATCACCACTTACAGTAGTTACCTGAACCACCACATGCATCCAAACAAACACATTTATTTGTCTTTTGTTGTGAGTCAGGACCCTAATCATCTGTTAACTTCCTGTTTGAAAAGCCAAGCGACTACAGCTAATAGGCCATTCGGCGCGTCCTGGAATGACCAGAAAATAAAGTTATTGAGGTTTAAATTACAGGTGAATCTCGAGGGGAATGATGGATATTGATGATGGACATTAAGTTTGACATTCTGGGTATTTTGTAGCCTCACAGCCAACACAATCTGGGACAGCTTCCAGGTAAACATCACATTAACAAGGAAGAAAAGACAATAAAGAAATGAATAAATATCCAACTTGAATGTATTTCTGCAAACCCCTGATACGTTCACATCTGGACAGGACTGTTTTTCAACACTTGTAAGTGTGAAACCAGTTGATATTTTAAGGAGAACACAGACATGTTTGAAGCGACAAAACCCGGTGTTTTTAACAGGACCTCTGAACATCTCCTGCCATGTTTGGCCAGACCATAAGCACAGTGCTGTTACAACATAAAATTGAAAACTGAGCCAACAGAAATGTAACGTTGCAACATATATTTGCAGAATCTTACACTGCCAACATAATGTCACCGAGCACGTAGCAACATCTGGCCAATGATCCATCCATCACCTACTTTTCCTGTTAATGGCCACATGGGAGCCAATCACAGCTCAAAGTCAAACCAGTCTATCAAAGGTGTGGCATATATACAGTATGGACAGTCACAATTACATGTTGATGAAGGTTCTCAGTCATCTTCAGTTCTGAAGAAGCTCTGAAGAAGCCTCTTGGATGAGATGTGAAACGTCTTCAAGATACTGAAACAAGTCCAGTTGCCAACGATACAGCATTTAGAAGTCACAATTACGTTCACACCTGTGGGCAATGTAGTCATCAGTTCACCTCACCTGCACAGCTTTGTACTAGAACTGCAATGATTGGTCAAAGAAAACATTTGTAAAAATTATCTGGTTCCAGTTTCTAGAATGTGAATATTTGCTGGTTTATTTGCCGTCCTGAATATATTTGGTATTTGGACTGCTGGCTGGACAAAACATGACATTTGAAGACATATCCTTGGAAATTGTAATGAACATTTTTCACCATTTTCTGACATCACATTAACCAAATGATGAATTGGAAAAAAAAAACCTGACCGATCACGCTATGGTAAGCTATCAACCCAGACATGTTGAGGACATGTCACACTGCCAACTCCACACAGAAAGACCTCAGCCAACAGGAGGATTTGAACCCAAACCCTTCCAGCTAAAGGCAACAATAATGGTATTTTTTATCATTTTATTTATTAAGATTAAGACTCACTGACTGCAGAATAGAGCAAAGCAGAGTTAGTCACTGTTAATTAAATGGGATGCAAGTGAATTGCCTCTCAAAGCACAACATGATTCAGTTGAACTTTATTAGCACATTTGCCTGCAGGCTCTGAAGTGATCTGCCAAAACACCAACAAAGACAAATCTGATGCAGTGGTTGACCAATAAGTTTGGTATTAAGGAGACATGGAGAAATGTGGAGGCGAAGATAAATATTGTACACTACTCAAAATGAGTTAGGGATATTAGGACATCAAAAAATCACAAAACACAAAATAAAAATTCAGATATGTATGAAACACTAAAATATCCCAACATCCCTAACTCATTTCGAGTACTGTAGTTTCTGGGAATCTCTCTTGTCTCTTACTTCCAAGATCACAGACACAAACTAGAATGGCACTCAGTAAAGCGTATACCTCCGTCAACAGCCTCCTTTTGTACTCATTCATGATCTTGTTAATATTTTGCTGATTAATGAATCGTTTGAGTCATTTATCAAGCAAACATTTGCTGCTTTTTCTTGTCTTAGCATCTTCGAAAACTGAAAATATTTGAGTTTTGGACTGATGATCATGTCACTTCGAGCTCCAGAAAATTCAGATTCTGCTTCTTCTGCTGTTTTCCGATGTTATATGGATTAATCAAGAAAATATGGGGCAGATTTATCAATGATCAAAGTAATTGTTAGTTGCAGCTTCACTCTACTAATTTGAAACAAACACTCAGCAGAGCGCATACCTCTGTCAGGGCCCAACAGCTTTCTTTTGCCACTGAAACACGCCAGATTGTTTTCATCAAGAAATGAAGATGAGAAATTAGTGTCTATCTCGCAATGTTAAAGAAAGTGAGAAATAATTCCTGGGATGTCTGTTTATTCGGATCTACACCTAAAGTTAATGGTGTCTGTTTTGGGCTGAGACCCATACTCCATCCAAGTTATGTGGAAATCCTTTCAGTCGTTTTCATGAAATCCTGCTGACAACCCAACCAACCAACCAACCAACCAAACAAACTAGGCTGAAAACATAACCTTCTTGGTGGAGATAATAAAATTGAAGTGCTACAAGGTCGATGTTACATTGTGCAAGTCTTAGTGAACAATGACCCTGCCATTTCTGAGTAAATACATACCTACAGTACAGCACTCATCATTAAACAACAAACTTCATTGTTTGGAAGGAACTGACACCTTTTTTAGGCCCAAACATCCACCCCCAGCCTCTTCTCTAAGAGCTTTTGCAGCTGTATGACAACAAAATGCCTCCTGCAATGTTGCTAATGAAGAAATTACTCACGCAATTAAGAGAAAACACTGTCAGGAAAACATAACCAACGGTCATATTATGTTCATTTTCTTTCTGGTGATGACAGAGTCTCACCAGGAAGTCAAAGGAATCACGACACAGTCTTGTTGAATCATGGTTTGGGCATTTTCACACTCAGTCAGTCCAATCTGCCTGCCACTGTGGCTCCAGGTGGCACGTCGGTAAAACCCAACGACCCTTACATCACTGACACTAAAAATAACAATTGACAACACAACAAAACACAGAACAGCTGACGATTCACCTGCACCCAAAATGCTGGAACCAATTATGCTCAGATGCATGAATGAACAAATACACAAATGCACCAAATGGGTCAAACCAGTGTTACCTAAACTGAGACTGCAGCCACAGGATGACCTGAAAAGATGTTTCCTAAGTGCCCAGCTTCACTCTGCACTGGAAAAGTTTAGGTCCTGTCTGCCTTCAGGGGAGAAAATGGACAAATGACAGACAGGAAGTCAGACAGACAAACAGTGGGATGTATAAATAGTACGCAATAAAGACAGATAAACAAGCATCCAGACAGAGAAAAGCAGCGTGATAGAGAGTCGTGTTGTGAGAGAGGAACATATCTGGGTTACTGCAGTGATTTTATAACATACAGTACAGTGTTCACATACGTATATCAGCTAATTAAGAGTACTCCTGAAGTTGAATAATCAGTTAGCTAATCAACAGAAAATTAATTACAAACAATTCTGATAATTAATTGTTTGAATCATTTTACAAGCATGGATGAAAAATGTCCTGAAATGTATTATTGTGACCTGAATATCTGTCGTTTCTAGACTGTTAGCCCTTTATTAGAAAGATTTACAGTATAAATACAGACAGGAAAGATGGGTAGAGTTGATGACATGCAACAAAAGGGTTGCACGTTCAATCAAACCTAGGATCATTGCATGGGATGCATTTTAGCCACCTGTCCATCAGGACGCATGTGATGGTCTGTTACAAACCAGCTCTTCAGGGGAACGAGAAGCAACACCTGAAACAGCAGAACCAGGTGATCTTGGTAAAAGGTATTTGTTTGCATGGAACTTGATACAAACACGAATGGGCGAAGCAAACTACAAAGGGAAAGGGCTAATGGGTGCAGTTTAATTAAAAAAAATAAATGTAACCAAAAGATGACTCTGTTCTTGAAATAAAACAAATATGAATATTTTATAAACTAAACCAGAGGCTGCCAACCCAGAGGGGTCGAAAGATCAGTCTAAGAGGTCACAACATAATCAAGTAAAATGCTGGGGAAAAAACATCTCTCATACACAAAATTAAGTTTTACTATTTTTTTAACCTTCTTGCCATTTTTTCTTTTAATGGCCAGACATTTTTACTTCTTCATGGCTTTTCTTCTTACAACACATTGTAGTTTACCATTAAATTCAGATGTCTTTGAGTTGTTAGGAGACATTTTCCATCTCATCTGCTCAGATGGTTTCATTTGTGTAACAGTTTGAGATAAAAAGATACAGACAATTGTCCAATATTTTACAACAAACTAAAGATTAGAGAACAGTAAAAAACATGAAAAAAAAGTTGTGTATCAGAACTTTTGCTTTTAGTTGCTTTTTTTAATCTTTCCTCTCCCTTTAATTATCTGAAGGCCCCCCAGATTTTTACTGTGACCTTTTGGAGGGGCCCGACCCCTGGGTTGGAAACCACTGGACTGAACTGTATATAAAGTAATTCTGGCCTGGACTTGTTTCAGTTTCTTGAAGACATTTCACCTCTCATCCAAGAAGCTTCTTCAGTTCTGTGATGAGAAGTGAAACATCTTCAAGAAACGGAAACAAGTCCAGTTGCCTACGATACAGCACTTGACCTGGATGACTGAGAACCTTCATCAACATGTATACAAAGTAGTAAAAAGTAGAACAGTAAATTACTGCTTAGACACTGATGCATCAGTTTTGCTTTGAAATGAGTACTTACTCTTGACACTTAACGGAAGTTTAGATAATACTGCTGTAGTTTTTGGGGTACAGTTTTATTTGTAATGTACTTTAAAATGAATATAATGGTACTTTCACTTAAGAATCTGAATGCTTCCACCATCAACTAGAGTAGGTCTTCTCTTCTAAATAAGTTCAGTTATAGGTTTGTTTAATACATTAGATTTACGCTCTGAATATCAGAGGTACAATGAAACAGAAGATGTGTAGTGTTATCTGTTAAAGTGACATGATGTCATTATCAACAGAAAGTCAGGTGGCTGTTCACAAACATTTCCAGATCGACTTATTGGTTTATCATCTGGAGGCTCAGTGAAGCTCACAGAGAGAAGACTTTATCTGAGCCTCTCCTCTCCCTCCTCTCCTTCTGTCATGTCTCACTTTCTCTCCCTCTCTCTCCCCTGTTTTCAGGCCACTCTTTTATTTTTTCTCCTCTCTGTTCTTGCAGGGTTGTGCTCAGTGGCCCAGTTCTGCCTGAGACGCCCCGGCACATCTCCTCTTTCTGTCTTCTCTCTTTTCCCTCTCAGCCTTCTGTCTCTCTCTCTCTCTCTACCTCCATCCCAACCCCTACCAGGAGAGAGAAAGGGAAGCCATCTTAAATCCAGCGCAGTACTTTTTGTTTTCTCTCAACGGGAACGTCTCGATCCAAATCCATTTATACATTTCAGGAGGTGATTCATTGGAAAGATACTTATCTTGTGTTTGCTACAAAACCGCCACAGATTCTCTGATCTCAAAAAGTAAATCATTACATGACTTGCTGCTTTGCAAAAGTAAAGTTTGTCCTTTCACGCAGACCAAACTCCTCAATCAGGCACGTAAAAGGCATATTCACATCTTCAAGGTTTTTAAGGTTCAACATGATAAATTAATATTAATTAATACAACCTGGACTGAACCTGACAGAACTTGACATTTTAATGTCCATACGTAAGTGTTTTATCTGCTACACTTATGTTGATACTGGTTGTCAGTTGGAGTCAGATGTGCTCCTCAGGTGTAACTGAGACAAACGTTGTCCATAAAAAGCACAACACGCACTACCTGACTGCTGGCAAGATATTTCAGATGTTTCTCTGCTGCACCAGAATCTTCATTGTGATGCAACAAAGCTTTTGGTCTTTTTGTAAAGCCAAGTCACACCACGCTCACCCTCTGAGGATGATGGAAATAATCAACTGTTGCTTTGAATTATCTCTCTTTGTTCACTTGTAGTTTTAAAACCAAAGTAAGGATGCAAATAAGGAATGGGATTACAATGAAATACTTAGATGAATCTTAAGCAGAGAGGATGGACTCTTGATGGAGGCTTGATGTAATATCAGTATGTTCTGTTGAAGTCTGGGCATGTGTGTGTTTAGTTTCTTTGAGGTCACCTTGCACCATGCTGGTGCCCCAACAGCTCATCCAACACTCAGAGCCCGAAGGAGGGGGCAGCGAAAAGGAGACACACAAACACACACGTCTACTATTACAGTGTCATGTCTTCACACTGTCGACCTAGAAGCTTTGAACTATTCATAGATCATACTAAGAACAGAGCGACACTTGTTATTAAAAGTTTTAGGTTAATTTGATTTAACATTTTGAAGACAAGATAGACGAACAATGTACTCGAGGTACGATGTACCATGTTCCAGTTCATGTAAAGTACAGTTTGATCCACATCACACACTAATAGTGACACCTAAATAAAATTTGGTCAGAGTCTGCCGATGTGGAACTCCCCAACTGGAGTTTTGACTAATTATTCTTGAATGAAATACAAAATAGTTTTACTTCTTACAGTGTTTAAAACATATTAAAATATAACTATTTCAAAAGGGAATATCAGTCTTTGGTCTAACACCTGCAACAAGGGATCACAAGCAGATTTTGTTATTTATTCTGTTTAGGTGACTTGAGAGCAGCCAGTAACAACAACACTGACATATCATCATATAAAATATTGTTATGGCAAACGTGTTGGCAAACAAATGCCTATTATTTATCTTGTAAACACAGAACAACATTAGCATTAAATTGAAGTTGTGTTTCTGGACACCCAATGAATTAAGCTTCAATACTCACTCTTTTCTAAATGGTAAATGGTTGCAATAATAGCACTTTTAGTTCTCATTCCCATTCACACACCTGCCAACCCTCACTGAATGACTCGCTCCTGAGGGAGACATCCGTCTCCTTCGCTGCTAAATACTGCACTTTGTTCTCCAACTAGTTAACGCTAACGTTGTCTGACTGCTGTTTGATGTTGGGCAGGTAGTGGACAGTCAGCTTATGGAGGTGAAACAGCTGCTTGCTGCATCTGTAAATGATGACAATAAGATGGATGATAGCGAACCAAAATAGCAAAGTTTCAGGACGTTAAACCAAAACAATGAGCTGAAAGACTATAAATCGCCTAAGAGTGAAGGGGAGTTGGGTGACAACTGTTTGAACACTTGACCTGGCCATGATCTTAGAGGGAAAATTTGCCAAATGCTTTGCAGATGGTCAATTGGTGTTGATGTCAAATAGAAGTAGTTGTAGCAATACATTCCTCAATGTGTGCTATGTAGACCATATTCACATGGCCACCATTATCCTCTCATGTCAGGGTGGGAAGCTCAAATGTTTATTATTTATTTCAATTATCTCACAGCTTCTCGATTGACCAGCAACATCAGTAAGACAATGGGTAATGAAAATTCAGAGTGACATCAGGTCATATTTCGTAAGCAACAGCTAACTTTTCTACCACATCCTAGCTAACATTACAGTTTTATAGTGTTATATGATTTGCATGATAGCAAATTTTGGACTCTAATATTTATATGCTAATATTAGCTAATGTGTTCTAACTTTGGCTGTTGTCTAATAGTAGTTTGTTATCAAATGTTGTTTAACCTCGAAATATGGCCTTACATAGACTTTTGATATTGATTATTAATCAGGAAGCTATGTAATTAAAACGATTTGTTAGATTCCCTACATCGGCATGTGGCCTTATCGTGTGAATTAGGTCTGTTGACTGTGTAAGCTGAGTACTGCTGCTGCAAAATCTGTCCTTCCGACACCAGTGGTGTAACTGGTGTTTCGGAAGAACTACAAGTTATTTCAGTTTGGATTTAGCTTCTGGGTTGGGGGCATGCTTCCCTATAAACCAACTTGTTCTCTTGCTTGTAAAGTAGCTACTTTTCTAACAGCGAAAAAGGGGCATCCTAGGATATGGGAGCAGTGGAGGTTAAGGACGAGGACACATTTTCGCGTGCAATGAAACAAGATACAGGTACGCATTGCGTGCACATCTCTGCAGCAGGAGAACGTAGCTTTCTCCATCGATATTGCACGCACTGGGTAATTTATTGCTTCAGCTGACAGCATATACCATCAGCATTGTTTGGGCATCTACATGAAATATGGCAAATTTTCCCTGAAACTTTGACCCAAATCTTGACCCTAAAACAAATGTTTGACCTCTGACTTTTGTCCCAGATGTATTATTGAGCTCCAGTGTGTGAAGTTGTGTTGAGTTCTCTTCTTCTACACCGTGATGAATACAGAGCACACAGAGTCCTGATTGCAAAAGAACGGTTCACCTTCACCTGAAAAACTCTCTCTGTACACACTGTGAGACCTGCTGCTATCTGGAACAACCTCTCTATCTTTCTGTCATCCCCCTCTCTCTCCCTTCCTCTCTCTTGCTCTGGCTGGGAGTCAATCTCTCTTCTTTACTGCCAGCTGATAGCTGTGCATGACTGTCTGGATCTCTATTCATGCGTTCACTCCATCTATCACCTGCTGCTGCCTCTGTCACCCCTCGTTCCTCTCCCTGCCTTCTTCTTCCTCTCCCCTCTGCCTCTCCCTAAATGAAAACAGATAATGCACAGTGGCTTTTCATCTGTTCATTGATACTTTTCAGCTTTTATCCTCAGACAGGCAGGGAGAGGTTTACACGACTCGCTCAAGGTCAATTCAACACTGTTACCTCTCAGCTACAACACAAACTCTCTCTTTAAACAAACTCCAGTTTGAAGGGTTTCAGATGTTTTTCTCTCACTCGCATGACATTCTCCATTTGCATAAACACCCTTTAGTAAGTTTTTATCCCTAAAGCTTTCCTTAACAGTCCATGGAAATTGCACAGTGAGCAGTTGCCATGGTAACCGGGGACTCAATTGCCCAAAATTACCATAAAACACTAATTAAAAAGCCCTGGCTAAGAGCACCATTTTGACAAGCTTTATGCAGCAGTGCTGAACCAGTCCCTCAGGTGAGGAAAATGGACTGGGAATGGAAATCATTTCAACACCCACTGTTTTGTAATTCCGTGGACTGAATGTGTCGGCTCATAATGTATGTGGCAAAATATGCAAGTCTAGAGTTGCATATTTTAGTGAGCAGATTGAATTGAATTTCTAAGATGCATTTTGACTGATTTTGACAAAAATTGATGGCCAATGAATCTTTGTGGAGTATGTTTTTGCCAGTAAGGGGGTCACATTTTCATGCATGCCTTAGTTTTGGGGTCACAGAATAGTGTGGTTTTGGTTCAGTGAACAATACAGGGAAAGATAAAATATCTTTTCATTTATTTTGAAATAAAAACAGACACTAAACTTTGCTTAATAACAAATGTTTGCCCCGAGGACATTAACAGTCACATACAGCATCTGCAGTAACAAACGCTGATATCACATTCATTATTTCTTTGAGGCTGTTGGAGAAAACTTTGGGGGAAAGTGATACACATCCAGCCATATTGTTTCAAGTGATGACCATAGCTCAAATGTCATAAAATTGCTGCTTTTCCAGAGCACAGACAGGAAATTGGACACCTTTGCTGCGTGTCAGCTCTCTTCTCTCCCCCTCATTTTCTGTCATCTCTCTACCATCACTGTCAAATAAAGGGCAATGACAAATTTTGACAAAACAACGTCACTTGTTAAGATGCAGGGTCACACTGCCAGCGGTATGTGCCACCTGGTGTCTGTCTTTCTGGTGACAGACACCTTCTTTTCTTTTCCTTCCTTTGAGATTAAAATATCTTTTTTACAAGTTTGATGTGGCTGTTTCCAGAGACATGATATTAACCAAACTGGGGTTAACAATATTAACATGACGACTTTATCCGATCTATTATGAGGTCAAAAAATGATCTAAATGTTAGGCAAATGACTTTGAGCCATGGCTTCTCATGTGTCTCATATGCTTTCAAAGTACTTGTACCCCTAGACAGGTTACACCCCGCCTTTCCGAAACCCCGCTGTTCCGAAAATAGACTTCCATTCTTCGTAATGGCGGGGTTTCCCATTTTTTCAAAAGACCCCGCTATTCCGAAAAGGCTATTGGGGAAACCCTAACCCTAACCCTAACCCTACTGGGAAGTAATTCGAACTTGAAAGTGGGAACAGCAGTGTTTTTGGGGGAGGGTCGGAACAGCGGCGTTTCGGAGTGGAGAGGTTTCGCAATGGAGGTGTTTCGGAATGGAAGGCTGTCCCCCCCTAAACCATACTCAGCTGAAGTACTTCAGTACATTTATTTACTGCGTGTTGTCACATTAACCTGAATTTCACTTTTTAAAGCTTCACGTTCCTCTGAGCAGAAACCTTCAGTCCTGATGCATCTTTAGCTGTTAGCCTCTATTGGTTCCATTAGCTGCTAGCTCCCTTAGCCAAACACATTGCAGGACTTTGCTGCCAACTGGCTTCTGGGGGGGGGTTTGGGGGGGGGGGGGCAGTGCTTAGTTCAGTTTGTCATGTGCTAAGTAATAGTTAAACATATATACAAAAATCCCTTTCATCCCTGAGGCATTTGAGAGGACTCATCCATCTCCATCGTAACCATCAGAGTAATCTTTTGACAGCCACTGCTACTTATCATCATCATCATAGGCAGGCACAGCTTGATGCAGCGAAGAGTAGCCACAGACACCTCCCTTGTCTGGACAGAGAGAGAGACAGTAGCAGAAGCAGTCAGAGCAAGGAGGCACCTCCATGAGAAGGCACTGGTGTAAAGCCCACGAGTCACGACACAAAGGCGCTCTGGAAAATGTTTCTAACACGATGCCATCGGCACGGCGACGTGGGCATCACAAGGCAAATTCAGGCCAGTCAGTCATGGGTGAGACACTTCACTCCCACAAACCTGGGCACCGTCGAACTTCACCATCACGATTCACAGCATTTTAAAGGAGCACATATCATGTATATTTTACTTTTTAACTTTAACGCTGAAGCTTCACACTCATGTTGCAAATGTTCTCGGACACAGAGATGAACGAGACGTCATTCCCACAAATGCAACGTGGGACTACACACAGTCTGTACTTGCTATTTGTCACTCCCCCACCCACCCCTACCTCTGTCTGTTTCTCTGTCTTTCTCTCTCTGAGGTTTTAAATCAAACCTCCATGCCTGTGGCTCCGACTTCTGCCCCAACAAACTCACTGGGGAATCATAATATACCAATGAGCGGTAACATTGAGGGGTATCACTGCATAATTTTAATCACAGCTTGATCTTCTTAGGATAAAATGATAAAAGACAAGATGATTTTTCATCTTGAAAACCTTACAGAGTTGTAAAATTCTCTCTCATAGTGTCACTACAATACTACAACCTTGTTTTGTGTTTCGGCATCTGCAGAGATTTATTACTCTAAACTCACTAAACTTCCTGGTCCATCTGAAGCAACATGCTTATTTCAATGCACCATTTGATATATTTAGCACTGCAGAGGTGAAAATTGATATTCTTGCCTCTGGGTGCCCAAATTAAGTGAATATCACCAAGGTGAAGCTTGTCAAAAAATCCCCTTTGCTTTAGTATTTACCATGATGTTGGCTCCTGTCATCTACGGGACGCTGACACAAACTGCAACAAAATGTGACGCTGCTCAACTATAAACTTTGACAGTCTACACCATACGAGCACAAAGTCTTGAGAGAGCAGTATTTACGTACACATTGGCCACAACATGCCATTACACCACTCGTAAGTAGGTCTATAAATAGTACAACCTATAACTTTACAGAAGCAAAAAGTACCTATACATATAAATATTCCATAACATGATACCCAGTATTTAAATACACAATGTGTAGTTGTAGTAGTAGATGTAGTTTTATGCATGAAACTTGTCACATGTTTTCACCTTGTGTGTGTGTTTTGTGTGTCATCATGACAAAATGTGTTCTGGGAGACACCTATTGTAGCAGAAACTAACATAGAAGTGGTTTTGAGAACTTTGCCAGGTGTTCATACTGTATGTCCGTCTGCAGACAGATTTTGTTAGAGCGACAGTCGCAACTATACAAGATGCAGTCAGGAAACGTTACAGGTGAGTAGTGAGTTCGAAGATGGGCGTGGTAATACAGGTTATCATGTTTCTGGTCTTACTAATAAATTTGCAGGAATGTAAAAGACACAGGCTGCGAACAAGCCGGGGACATATAAGGTCAAAATATAAATTTTTAAGAATTCATCTCATTACTTCCTTCGGTCTAAATCTACAGTAGGCTACATGAAGGGATTTATCTCCAAAAAATACAGCTTTCAGCCTTCTCCTCAGTCATACGGGTTAACTTCACGATTAAATTCCAGGCTGTTATCTTTGTTATACCGTTGTTTAATTTGTTGTATTTGACTCATATGGTGACTGTTGTTTCCTCCTGTTATAGCTTTAAGACATCAACAACCAGCTGCTAATTTATGCTAATCTGTCAACATCAGTTGGTTTCACTTGAACATTCGGTTGCTGTAGCAACCACAACTGACAGAGTGTTATAACAGGTTAACTGACATCGGCCATTTTGTCAGACTTGTGACTCCCTTATTCATGTATTCAAGACCCCCTGTATAATGGACACTCTATAGTGAACAATAAGTTGAGATTGCTGACTTTTACTTATCATCCTCATAATTGTGCATTCATCAAAATAATGAATCAATAAAAAATCATGAAAATAACAAATGGCCAAAATAGATGTTGGCAGTTTACATTTCTAAAAAAGAATGGACAGGCTATATTGTAACATAACATTTCTTTATGTGACAACATCATTTTTCTTTAGGTTCAAATATCAATTTTATCTTGTGACAATGCTGCTTATGCTATGGCTAGTTTAAGGAACAAAAAACACTTGGTTAGGGTTTGGAAAAGATCATGTTTTGGCTTGATCACCATAAACATGGCTGAAGATATCACTCACTCAGTCTTGTCGCCACAAACAACTGGAAATTGTTCTGAGGTCTCCTTGAAAATATCCAGTGGTTTCACGTGTACAAATGTTGAGACGCAGTCTCGTACTGCGGTCACTGGCTTCTCACCTGTAACTCTACCACCACCCTCCCAACCTCGCAATATGAAAGTCTCGTTATAAACATGTAATGTGAACGTGATACTATCTGTAGAAATATCATTATGGTATGTAGCCTATGATACAAACAAATGTGAGCGTATGAGTGGTTTGCAAACATTGTATCCTTGGATCTGGGCTGCTTACTTGCAGCCACGATGTTTGGTAGATTAATTACTGTTTTACTTCCAATGTGAACTTAATGTTCTTTCAGTGATGATTCACTGTTTGTTTCTTCATGACATGAGAGACAAAGTTACTAATTTGACATTTACTCTGTAATTATTTTTATGAAACAAATCCACTGTGTCGATTCAGTGCTATAAAACCTGTGGTCTCATGTGTCTTTATGGCATCTCGTCTTTGTGTCATTTGTAATTAATTATTTAACTTTTTTTGCTTTTTGGAAAAATTCAGAGGCCAACAACTGTCTTAAACCTTTGGTGCAGCTTAATGCACAGTGAGGGCAGAAGAGTCATGGTGTTCATATTGAAGGTTTGTTAAAGATCAGCAATATAATGATGATGCTTTTGTGGAAGAAGTATTTTATATAAAATCTTACAACCCATCATTGAACTATTTAAGACAATATCATCCAGTGTCGCTGTACAAATGGGTAGCACCAAGTATCTCAGCTTACAACAGCAAAAACCAACAGAAAATCTAATTAAAATATGTCTCTATCCAACCTGGGAGTCAGGACCCCTCAAGTGGGTCACAAGATAATTCAGAGGCATTATGAGATGATTGATGGGATGGGAGAAAGGAAAAAGAAACATTGTTCTGTTTCTCTGAATGTCACTTTTAAAATTTTATTGCAGAAAAATCAAAAGAAAATCTAAAAAAAAAAATAGATACATAAAATTGATGTGACAAGAGGTGACCGCTTTATCATTTTTTTAGGACACAAACCAAAAAGGTTGTTAATCACTGTTCATGAATCATAATGATTCCCTCCCAAAGATAAACAAGATAAAACATTAAAGGAAGTATAATATTGAAATGCATCTCATCCCTCTGAAAAGTATCAGCATCTTCTGTATGCTAGGTGCACATGTCAACAGGCCTTATTGAATTGCAAATAAACTCAACATGCTCAACATGCTACAGCTGCCATACAGGCAGTCCGATGGACACCTATAGAGCCCATAGGACCTGTGGGAGCTGGCCTACATATACTGCTATACTGCACACTACACAGAGAGAGCGTCAACAAGAAGAGGCAAGAAAGAGAGGAGAGAAAGAAGAAGTCAATGATGCATTAAGCACCCAAGCTTTACTCACACACACACACACACACACACACACACACACACACACACACACACGTGCACACGCACATGAATAAAGTGATCGAAGGAAAAGATTTTCAGTGGGGAAACTGTCAGTGTTGTGACTAGAAAATTTATAGTCAGCGATCCTCTGTCTCTCTCTCTCTCTCTCTCTCTCTTTCATACACACACACACACACACACACACACAATTCATAAAGTCACATGCAGCTCCGCACACTCAGTACACTCAGATACACGCATGGATGGACACTTACACTCTACAGTGACACAGTATGCTACACAAACACACACACACACACACACACACACACACACACACTGGTCTGAGGTCTCCCCTCAGTCACATGCAGTGGAGCGGTCTATTATAGTTCTCCACACATCGGTGCCTGCAGTGAGCCCGGAGACTTCTCTCAAACGTAAAGAAAAAACACTGTCAAACAAAATTAGCACGTCTCGTCCCCGAGATGAAGTCATGAATGGACGAAAAAAAACATTCACTGTATCATCATTCAAATGCTGTTTCTGTGAGAGAAAACCAGCCTAGTCTTTGTCATGTCTCACAGCAGTTTTACATAATATGTTCCCTGTAATCTTGTCGTAATGAATGTTTGATATGCTTGCATGGTTGTGCAAAGCTCTGTGGGACATTTGCTGGTATTTTCATAAACCAAGTCAGACAGCAGCGAGCAGTATGAAAAATATCATTAAACCTGTGACTTCGCACAGGAAGAAATAACTTTAATGATGGCTCTGCTCCATTCAGGCCATTCAGCCATTATTTATGTCATTGGTCACACCTGTGTGTTTCCTGCTTGGTTTGGTTGAGATATTTCTTCTTCTTTTGGGCAACAAAGTAAGTGGTTTTAAACGAAAGGGGAGGATTTTAAATAAGTGACCACAGAATGGAGAGTTTTATTCTCCTCGTGACTTTCCTTCCTGTTAAAGTGTTCATTACTGGCTGCTTCTAAGGAGAGGATGGGAAATCATTCCCTTCCTCTGAGCCTAAAAGGAAGTGGCATCATGCCAAGTCTCCATTCCCTCTTCTGATCCTAGTGAGAGCAGCTAAAAGTCAATCAAGTTCTGCTCCTAGAGTGGTTTTATATGTACTGAACAGTTGTGAACTACCACTGCAGACTGACAAAAATCTGTCATGACTGCAGTTGGAGAGGATTTTACAGCCACTATTGTCAAAAAATCCCATGAAAATACTAAAACCAACAAAGAATCATTCAAACTAAGTATTTTCCGTGTAGCCAAAGTCTGATACAGCCATTTTCTTTGTGCCATAGACCTCCATGATTGTCTAAAAACTATTCAACACAAACATGTTCTCACTCCCAACTCATCAAATACCACAGCTTTGGTCTGTGGCTTGAAGCTTCAAATTATGACACTCTACTTAACCTCAAGCTTCAATTTTTGCAGGTGCAGGGTCAAGTTAGCAATTATAAATATGCAACATCCAGTTACAGAATTCAGAATAAAGCTCGCTGACAAACATTTTACATATTAGCTCTGGTCTGTGTACGTTGTGAAACAGTGGCAATTTCGTTTAGGGTTGGGCCCCAAATCTACTCTGTTAGGTTCAGGAAAAGGTTTTGGTTGAAACAAGAATGTAAGTTCATTCACGTAACATATCAGTTTTGACTTTTGGTTACACACGGGACTCAAACTCCGGTGTCCTGGGTGGTAGTCCTGTTTTTGACCCGTCGACCACTTCACAATCTCTTCCACACATGATCTTTTCTCGCTCTTTATACAACCACACTACAGGGGCGCCTCGAGACATGATGACGAGGCTTTCATATTTGACTAATTGGGAGTGAGAAGGGGCTTTAAAAACACATCAGTGAGCCACACTGTTGCACTGGGTGACATTCTCCTTCTTCATTACTAACACACACTGTAGTCTGTTTCAATTTGATCCCACTGTCCTGCTGCCAGAAATACTCTCCAGATCGTCAAGTCTGCAGCTGGAAACAGTCCCCAATGCAGAACGTTTGCAGCAAACAACAGTGTCCAGCTGTTTTAGAAGTTACTGTCCATATCCATTCACTTCTTGGGGAGGTTACTGGGGGAAATGATTATGAGTGATACTTTAGGTAGAGACTAATAATAACTGACACCCTGGCAGCACTTTCATGGCTTTGGAAACATTGGCTAAGTGCGATAAGCAATAGTAAAAGTTAGTAGTAAAAGATGATTAGCATCCTCTTAACATGGAAAATGCTGGTTCCAGTTAAATGAGACGCACAAGGCATAAAGGAGTAAGGTGGATAGCCTTTTTGAAATATGAAACGATATATTTGAGAGCCATTTATAATCATTAATGTCTTCAGTAGGAACAAAGGGGTTGGGATTTGCTGGCAATAACAAAAAATACAACAATAAAGAACCTAAAAAAATGGATGGTGTTTACAGAGAAATATCTGACTGAGATGATGAAACCCCAAAGAGCAGCACACGCCAGTGCAAACTGAGACAAGCCATCTCTCAGTCTTCCTGTCTGATATCCAATGACAGCTGAGCTGAGACGGACAAAACAAGACAGGAGACAGATGCTGTCGATTTAGAGAGATTATTCTCCTGCTCCCGACGTCATGCTCATTCTTCTCTCTCAGTTCACTCTGCTTTTAAAAAGTTTCTCTCAGGATGCTACCAGCTCTAATCACATGTTCGTTTCAATCACATGTTCCTGCTTTTATTCCATCTCATCTGTGCTCTTTCATTAATGAAGGCTCGGGTTATTTTCGCTACAATGAGATGGCTATTATTAATAGACTCAATAGGTTCAAATTACCTCCATGTTAAATGCTGTGAGTCTGAAACGGATGAGAGGATCTTAAAGGCTCTAACAGAGGCCTTAGGGTCGCTCTCTCTCACATTCAAACATTCTGACGTACTCACAGTCGTCAAATGAAGAGCTCAGACCAGAGGCTGCCCAGGTCTTTGTCTCATTAAGAGGAGACTGATTCGCCCACGGCAACACGTGGACCGACCGGCACAGGATGTAGACCGACCTGCCTCCTCCTCCTCCTCCTCCTCCTCCTCCTGCCGCCTCCTGGGAGACTGTCACACATTCTATCCCCTCTCCAGGAATTACTGGACCAGTTTGGACTTGGCACATGTTTTAGGAAAGCCAGTACTTTAATACTAATATCAGAAGTAGTACTGACATTTTAGCATCTTTAGTGTGGACCCTGATGTAGAGCTGCAATGATTAAGTGATTAATCCATTAGCTGTCAACTATTAAATTAATCATGGTATTCTTTTAACACAATAAAGTTCTTCGACTCCAACTTCTTAAATGTGAATATTTTCTGGTTTCTTTACTCCTTTATGACAGTAAACTGGATGTCTTTGAGTTGTGGACAAATCAAGACATTTGAGGACATCATCTTCTGACATTTTTCAATGTTTTCTGGCATCTGATAGATGTGAACCACTCATCATTTAATCAAGAAAATACACAGATTAATCAACAATAAAAAATAATCGTTATTTGGAGCCCAATCATGATGCATATATTTCTACCATGGACTCTTATGAACCCTGGAGAAAACTGATACTCGAGAGATGCTTCATTATTTTTAGAACTGTGATGACCAGCCTATCAGCTACTTACTCTCTGATACACTATCTGGTTTAAATTTGTGGACAAAATAAAATAAAATAATCTGAAAATGGACATTTGTATTCCACAAGGGACTGACTTTTAAAACATTACAGTCAGCTATTTTCTCTGCAGTATAAAACAACCTGCAACAACAAGAGCCTGTGATTTTATATTTCCTCTGTGTAACAGGGTTTTAGAAAGGGATTACCCACTTTGTTAGAAATGCTGCCTTTCAGCTCATTTTCGAGCTAGCTTTGAAATTAGTTTTATCAGTGAGTTATTGTCCTGAAAGATACTGAGCTTGTGGTTTTCATTGAACAGAAACCTGGAATGAGTCAACTACTGTTAGTCTAAGGTTAGTGAGGTACTGTGGCAATGATGTAAGAATGAAAGGGAGACAATATTTCCCGGAAGCAGCCAAAGAAAAGTTTGGGCTCACTGCTGATTTAGCACTAAAGTTCATTCAAATGTTCTGCACAACAATACACTAGAGACCCTCTTGTTCATAAGGCATAAGATGCAAAGACGTCCTGCAAAATGCAAGTTCTGCTGTTGAGCTGTGACTTTCTTTGACTCTAGAAAAATTCAAACAATTATAGACAAAGAATAAAAGAGGTTTCTCCATGTGTGGATGCTTGATATACAAACTGGGTTGCAGCAGAATCCCAAGACCTATTTGTATGTTTTGTACTGTATATAAATGTAAAAATGTTTTTTTAAAGGCTGCATTTATGTCATTTAAAATATATAATAATTTCTACACTATATTTGACACCTTATCACCAGGATAAAATGTTGGAAGTTAACATTTTTGCAAACTACTTATCTGTTCACATAGGGTACCTATCATATTGATATTTCAACAAAACGTGTCATAGCATGTTCACAAAACATGTTTATTACCTAACTTTTATGTCTAGAATTGGAAGGAATGGTGATGAGGTTACAGGCAACAAGACTGCCAAGACAGTGACAACCGTTTGAGTCTGGGTTTCAACATTTGTGTGACACAGTGTCACAAAATATGATCTTTTCTTAACCCTTACCAAGTTGTTTTTGTGCCTAAACCTAACCAGACCATAAGCACAGCCTTGCCATATTATAAAATTAGGAACGTAAAGTTGCAACATAAGGAAATGTTGAGCGTCAACATATCAGTTTTTTGGTTTTTTTTGCAGAAATGTACATTGCCAACATTTATTCTGGTGATTGTGTTGCTATTCGAAGCTGCACTGTTATCCACATACAGTAAACATTATATACTGACAACAGCATAAGATGCCCTACTTAGATTCACATGACTTGTCCGAGGTCAGTTCCCTCCAGATCGAAACTGAGCAAGCAGGAAACATGGAGACAACATGGAGGGAGAAACACGCACACACACACAAACTCAGCAGATTCAGCAGAAACACTGGGTCACACCGTATGACACGTTGAACAAGTGTGAAAGACTCAGCTACACACACACTCACACATACACACAGGGCCGACCATACAGTGTGAAGCACCTTGCTACAGACCTGCCAGGTGGTTTTAACAACTGCATGGTGACCTATGGTTTTTGTCAAACTGTTTATTTGTCCATTATCAACACATGAATATAATGCCACCATGTTATGTGCACCAACAGCGGCTCCTTTTATTTTCTATGTGAACCAGCAGTGAGGCACATTCTCATACTGTATGTGACCACGCTGCCTCGCCACTGTCCTATTTTACACACCCATGAAAAGCTGCATTATCTCAGAATGGACTCGGCACATAATAGCTACAATATCATGGCCTGACTTCCTCCTTGCCGGTGACAGGTCATCTCCTTTAGTGTTCTTGTAGCTGTCACAATGGATGAGCGGAGAGTTTTTGTTGAGACAGAGAAATACCTGGAGCTCTAAGACTTGTTCCGTCACTGAATCACAAAAAAGATGCCCGCTGAGCCACAGCTGTGGATCTCAAAGTGAAGCCTGAGGAATCACATGACACTGCTACAATGGGCATTTTGCACCTGAGGGTATAATTCAAGCTAACACTGAAAACAGTGCAAGTATGTAATAATAATATGAGCAGAGACAGCAGGAGATTGTCTGCGGCTTCTTAAAAGGCTCCATTATAAGGCTGCAGAAATAACATCTCTGGTTTGTTTTTTACCTGGTTAAAATGACTTCACTGTTAGAGGAACAAACCAATTCATATAAAACGCACACTATTTGGGTAAATTATACAAGAAAAAGGGCTGTGACTAATGATTATCATCATTCCCGATTATATTTATGATCTGATCAATCATTCACACTATAAAATGATGGAAAAAGTTAAAAACAGATTATTTCATTTTTTCAAAGCCAAAGGTAACATCTTCTGATGTCTTCTTTTATCTGACCAACAATAAAAAAAATAGAATAATAGCAATTTGACTGTTGACAAACAATAAAATGCTTTATGAAACATTTTTAAGCAGTTGTTTATTGTAAAGTTTAAACTGACCTTTGCATTTGCGAAGTAAATGGTTTATAAATCATTTAATTGTTTGTTAACAATCAAATAACTATCAACTAAAGTTACATTTATTCAAAATGTTCTATTTTTTAATGATGCTTATTAGAAAACATTACCAAAAATAACAAAACATTCACAGAAACCTCTCAAACTGTTCAAATAAATCAACAGACTTTTTAGCACTAATGAGAGAAGTATTTTAAAAACAAGCCAAGTCTGTGAATTATTTCAAACTGACTAATGCTCATTCTTTCCCATGTCACCCATTTATTTCTGTGCCTGGGCTGGTTGCTCTTTTCCTACAAAAACACACAAATAAGAACTACAACTGCTTCATGGCAGAACAGCTGAATAATTTACCTAAAGGAATATGAGATGTGCTACAGAACAACGCTCGAGAGAAAGTGGCACGGCTGGCATTGGATGAAGTTCAATATATTTCATTCTTAAAGACACATTTTCCTGCTAAAACTGAAACAGGATCCAGAATCTCTTGTTCGAGCCAAATAATTATGTCACCCTGGAGAGAACAATGTGCATGATGCAACCATGGCAACACTGTCACTGAGACTGGAGGGGGGACGGAGCGATGCTCCCATATGAATCTGTACTCGCAGTGAGGAAAAAAAATCGTATTAAACCAGTTAAATGAACAAAGCGAATGTGATAAATTTATCCTCTGAGAGACCAGTTTGGAACAGTTTCATGCAGCCTGTGTGAACCTACAGTACAGTACGTGCCGTGACGAAGAGGATAACGTTTGTGTCTGTTCCTCCTCCCTCTCTCCTCTCCTCTCCTCTCTGCTTCTCTTAAATCCTGAAAAGGTTCCCTTCCACGGATTTGTTGGTTTTAGCAAAATGCTGCAAAATTGCATTAAAGGTGTGTAGTTTCTTTTTTAAACAGGGTAATGCTCCAAGTCATACTCCAAAATCCAAAATTTAACATTAATTCACTCCCTGTAGGCTTGAAGGGTGGCTGTGAAACGTTTGCAACTTTGGTCAGCTTAAATGCAAGCTACAAAGGATTTATGTCTTCTCATAAAACTGCTGAAGGGGGATTGCAACTACAGCTGTTTTCATTATCAAATACTTAAATTTGGACCTAAAATTTTCTTGATTACTCAAGTAAATGTTCTTAAAAGGCCAACAATATTGAAAAATGACTGTCAAAATGTCACAGAGCTCGCAAGATGATGCCTTAAAATATCTTGTTTTGTCCAGCCACAAATCTAAAACCCAATAATATTCAGTTTATGACAGAGAAAGACAGAAAATCTTTACATTGGAAAAGCCTGAACGATGTAATGTTGGATACTTTTGCTGAAGAAACAACATACAGATGCAATATGTGAGAATTGGCCATCTCTTGAATTCACACTCACAAAGACAGAGGGGGGAGAAATATGCTGCTTCCCGTAGCTGCTGTTAGCCAGCTAGCTCAGTTAGCCGTGCAGTAAGCAGTCCAGACTGGGAGCTCAGAGTGGTTTTATTAGAAAGACAGGCTGAGGTGGCTCTTTAGCATGCTAACTTCAGTAGACAATACATAGACGTCTTTGACACAATGTCAAAACTATTATTTCGTCATATTCTGTTGGGTTAGGGGATCGGGTGGTTTAAGTTAATTTTTTAAACCAATCTTTTCATCAAACTATCAGCAGATTAAAATTCTGTATTAATCAACATATTATTATGCAGCATATACTTCTGCACGGTCCATCCATACACTCAGTATGTGCCAAAGAAATCTGCATTTTGTGAAAATATCCTAAATGCACTGCTTCCCTGTTGAGCTGTCACCCTCTTTGAAGCTCCAAAGCTCTTCTGGAAAGAGTCATATTTTAGCAAAAATATCTCTATGAAGTGGCTATATAAAGATACGCTCTGATAAAGACTGAATTCAGCTGGACTCTTCACCACTTCCTTCGGCATCATCTGTGACATCACCGAAACCGACAACACCAATATATCACCATCACAGCTACTGCTACCGCCGTCATCATCCTCGATAATATCACAATTCATCCCCATCATCATAACACACACTGCAGATGTACTGGTATCTCTGTGCCCCTTCCCTCACTGGGTCTCTTTCCCTTGGCCCATCACCATGACGATGGGAGCCGGTTCCATGGATACAGTCACTAGGCAACCAGCAGCATCAGCATCAGCAGCAGGAACAGCAGTGTCCTGTCAGAGCGAACGTTACAGTGGAGCAGCAGAGAGAGAGAGACTAAGCCAGCCTTCGTCCGAGAGCTGCATGCAAGTTTGCTCTTTGACGACAGAACATTACTGCATTTATCGTGTCTCGGATCTGAGGCATCTCAACACTCAACAATACACTCAACAGTAAAGATGCTCACTGAAATCTAGACTGGAATAAAAAGGACACTAGTGAGGACATCTATAGTTAGACTAAAATGAGTACAGTATGTGGCTACAATGGAAACAGATAATAACGGTCTGGATAAAGACTGATGTGTGAAGAAATTCACATATCTATCTACATTCTGTCTTTCATAAAAGGGGACAACCAAAGACACAAAAATGAAGCACCAACCTGATAGTACAACAATACATAATACTGAAATTCTTAGTTAGGGCTGTAATGAACGATCGCTTTCATTACTGATTAATCCATCCAGCATGAAAATCACATGTTTCATCCATTCAGTCCAAAATCCAAATATATATCCAGTTACCTATCCCCCCAGAAAATGGTAAAAATAAGCACATTCTTACATTTGGGAAGCTGGACTGTCTCTTTAACAACTAGACTGGCAGTTAGTAGACACATACCACCACCAAGGCCAAACAGTCTCCTTTCATTCAATCAAGCTTAATCCAACATCAAACTCAATAGCCCTGCGTAACTCTAATCTTTTAATCAGCTATAACTGCTTAATGTTAATGACAGTGAAAAAATAATTCCTGGATCCGCCCCTTTATCCTGATCCACACCAAAAGTTAATGGGGTCTATTCTGGGCTGAGACACATCCTCCATCCAAGTTTTGTGGAAATCCGTTGAGTAGTTTTTGTGTAATCCTGCTGAAAGACCAGCTAACAAACAAACGAAGGGACACGGGTGAAAACATAACCTCCTTGGCGAGAGTAAGTAATCAGTTATCAAAATGGTTGCCGATTAACTTTCTACCGATTGACTGGTCGATTAATGGACTCACCTAAAAGCTAAGTCTTCCTAAGGAGACTACAAGTACCTGGAATACTTACTGAGGGAGAGTATTATCAGCAAATGCACAAGTAAAAGAAACTGCTCTGCCACTTGTGCCAATCTGTAAGCAGCATTTTTGCTGCAATTGGTCCAAGTGGTGTTGATTTAAACTACTTGAGAAAGTCTTGGACTGAATTTTATAGACATTTGTATCAAAAGTTAAGTCATAAGAAACTTTAAGTATGCTCCAGGAAAGAGAATCTGTCAAGAAAGAATAAGTCACCGCCACTGCACTACAATTATAAAAAAGTCAATTTTGAAAATAGTCATAACAAATTGATAAAAAAAAAAGGTTGAAACTGTCCTACATTCCTCCAATACTGGCACATTTTCCCACCACTTTTTATAAGGAAATAAAACTATAAGAACTCAATTTATGACAAAAATGTCTTCGTAAGAGGGATAAGTTGAATCTACAGATCTCAGATACATGTAATAGAGTTGCAAGTACAATATTTCCAACTGAAATGCAGTCCAGTAGAAATATAAAGTAGCATAAAATGAAAACACCTAAATAAAATACCTGAAAACTGTTCTAAAATAAATTACTTGGGTAAACTGGTTACATTGCCACTGGAACAAACCTACCAGCATTCAATTAAGAGTCTCCAAAAAGTAACTAGCTGCCATGTCTGTAAGCCAACAGAAGGACAAAGACGTGATGTGTACCGAGGAAGAGAAATGAGGCAGATCACTCTACACGTCTGGAGAATTACATGCGGTCTATTCTGTATAAACACAGACTGCAGACTGGGCTGATGTGCCCCATGATGCCAAAGAAAGAGACCGATACTGAAAACACATAAAGGCCTGTTCATAAAATGATACAAAATAAGGCTATTAGCAATGACCGCAAAGCCCTGCTGAAAAGAAAATGTATTAATAGAAGCCATCTCAGAGGCAACACACAGACAGAGAAGCTTTGAAATATGTTGCATTGAAGATTGTAATTAAATATTCCCTTTGATTAGATGAAGCCCCTTTATGCATGTTGCTTTAGTGCCCCTGCTGCAAGTCAGAAAGACACTCAGTATGTGTGCTGTTTGGTCAAAAGACTGGACCAAAAAAAAAAAAAAAGAAAAATTCACAGCTTAAAACTAGAAAAATTATGATCCAGACAATAAAACTGGTTAACCTTGTGCAGGTGTGTCACGGTAGCAATAAAGCATTCAGCCGGATGGTTAACAAGCCTTTGTCATTACAAGCGTGACTGATATGGCTAAGTTACGGGCGAGATAGGCTAATAAGCAACAATACCTCAGGCTGCTGGATTTAACAGGTGTGTGCATGTGTGTGTGTGTGTGTGTGTGTGATAATGTCTCAGCTATGTGAAAGCTATCATGGCAGAACGGCTGGGGGCTTCATGTCAAGACAGGAGGGTATATATGACACTGCATCATATATCATTCTCCCTCACACACACACACACACGCACACACAACACACACACCTCTCCTCTCTCTCACACACTCTCTCTCTTCCTGCAGTCATGGCTTTTTCATTAGCTCATCACAGGCCCGTGAATGACAGTGAAGGAACCGATGTGATAGAAAAGGAAAGAAAAAGAAATAATCATATTCAGCACAGAGCCAGGTGTTGTTGCTAAACAGCAATATCAATGAAAATATGAAATAATGGTGCTAAATTTATCACATGACACAAGCCTCATTAAATATGTATGGTCATGGGAAGATCATGAGATACCTTAGAATAAAACCCTGAAGCTTCTAATGCACATTTTTGGATATTGCATATACATTTTTTTCCCTGTGCAATGATAATCAGAGTGTGAACAGCACTGATGCTGCTGCTCGTTAAAGGGTGCACTCATGATCACAGGACGCATGACAAACACTGCAGCAGGTATGTGTCAATCCGTGCAGCCTTACGTTGTAGAGTAGAGTAGTTATCCATCTGTCAGGCTGCTGGTGAAGGATCCGGTCTTGTAAGAAAAAATCACTCTGGTGGCCCCTGTGGACACCGCAGCAGCACCGGGTAGGATCAGTCTACCGGGACGAACCGAGCCGGTGTGAAACCAGGACAGGTACCCGCGCTACCAGCCGCATCCTTAGTACCCGCGGGGCCAGAGAGCGGTGGAGATGCGCACGTCAACCCGGGTGAGAGTGAGACTCATTTCAGGATCATTCGGTGAGGTTTTAAATCCAAGTCACACTCACACGCTACACCGCTTTGAGTCAGAGCTCCTCGGATGGTTTCTTTACTAGATGCCTCGCTCCGCCTCCATGTTTAAGAAATAAGACATTTTAAAAAAGCAAAGATGCGGGCACATGCGGGAGGATAGAGAGGTCAGTGTGCGGTTATTAAAACCGCACCGAATTGACGGATCCGTGACCGAGTCTGTGAGCGGTGCCCCTCTTCTTCTTCTTCTTCCTCTTCTCCGTAACCGTGAACCCCGCTGCAGGGAAAACACATTGAGCAGGAGCGTCTCCTCCCATCTATCCCCCGTAGAGAGAGGAGGGAGAGGAGGAGGGGAGGGAGGGAGGGAGAGATGGATGAAGATGGAACGAGGACGCCAGAGTATGCGCGTGCGCAGGAAAGTGCGCGTCAGTGTTGTAAGCCTAATTGTGCACGAGTGTGTGGTGTGTGTGTGTGTGTGTGTGTGAGAGAGAGAGAGAGAGAGAGAGAGAGAGAGAGAGAGAGTGAGGGAGAAAGAATGAAAGTCGTCTTTTTATCTTATCATCGTGTCAACACACACACACGCACGCACACGCACGCGTGTCCCTGAGACTGTTGCCATGCTGCCTCTCTCTTCTCCTGTGAGAGAAAATGTTTCTTCTGCGGACAAAAATAGCCCAATGTTGCTAAAACGTGATTTTAAATGAGAAGGGTTTGTGTGTGTGTGTTTGTCAGGGCGTTGGATGTTTTATTACACTATTTTGTTACTCTAAAAATATCCACATACTGTACACACAAAGGGATACAACTGTTACTTTAGTAGATGATTAACCTGCTGATTGATTTCAGTTGGTCTATTGTAGGGCTGGACGATACATCCATATTATATTGTTATTGTAATATTATAGTATCATATATAATCTTATCTTATCTTATCTTATCTTATATCGTGATATGGCAAAAGTGTTGCTGGCTTTAAAGTCTGCAGTACAGTAAACTAATTTTCTGAACTTACTAGACTGAGCTACTTCTTCTAATACTTGCCTCTCTACTCGGTTTGACTCGGCACAGCAGCCATTTGCATTCCCACCACAGCTGTGCTACCTGCTTGAAGGTGTGTCTTAAACCAATGACGTGCTTGTCCCGTGCTAGTACTCTCGAAGAATCACCGCTAACAAAGTGGCTCCGCTAATTCAGTTACAAACACGTTGAATTGCCCGTAACTTCTTCACAACAAACGCCCGCCGTTATTAAGTCATTTGAAAGCTTTTATCGTGAAGCAGCATTACAGGAAACGCTGCGTTCTCACCAGCAGTAACTCAACATGAATCCCGAAACAGCTGAAAGTGAACACGATGAAACAGTAAAACACGACGGATGTTAGAAAGTACAAACAGGACAAGAGAAACTAAAGAGATTCAGTTTGAGGCTACAAAAGTATTGAGAGCTGAACACACACACCTTTAAAAACATCTTTCTCTCAGGTTTCCTGCACAGACATGAGATAAATATTTATTTTAGGGGGAGGCGGATGTCGCGAGACGTCACAGCAGCTCGCTTGGATGTGGGCTCAGGTTGGCCCCACTACGGAGCACGTCCATCGCCGGCGCAGCTGGATCACCGACATCAGCAACAAGCAACTATCCCCTCTGCCAAAGACTCAAACTTTCTGGCCTTATGCCCGAGATAAATGTGTCCCTTCTCCTCTTGACCTACACTTAAGTTTCAAACATAAATCTGAATCTGACAGTTGAAACTATTCCATCTATCAAAAATGATGATCACTGTGTCATTGAAGCCTGAGCTCATTATTTAAATTCACAGGACTGCTGCTGATAGCGATGACTGACTCACAGTAAACTTGTAAATTCTCTTGTCGTCCTTCACATTACTGCTATGCGTCGAATGATTTCACTCGTCTGTAGGAAATGTAATGTTTCTTGAGAGTGTATGATGGAGGTGCAGAGGCTTTAAGTGTAACATGAATAATTGTTGAGAAATCCAAGACTTTGTGATGGATGATGACCTGCAGAGGACCCCTGTTAGTTTTGTGATGGACACCATGACGCCAGTTACATTCTATTTGTTTCTTTTAATATCAGTTAAAGTAATAAATCCACAAAACAAACAGTTGGCAGTTGTTCAATCTTGGCAACCAATTATGAGCTGGTTGGCAATAAATTATTAACTTAACTTCCTCTGAAATGTGAAACCCTTTCATAATAGTTGATTGGGGCAGTTCATGTCCTCAACTCAAAGGTCTGATCTGGTTTGTAAATTGTTGCCTGAGGTATTTTATCCCTGCTTATCATTTCAGATTTCCTTATTACATTCGGTGGCAACAACATTTTACATTTTCTAGTCATGGTGATATCTACAGTGCAGTTAAAAATTGGAAAGGATAGTGGTTATGACATTGACTGTATCAATAAACCTGTATTCTTTATCATGGCCACTGGTTTCAAAAAGAAATACAATTGTATGTAAGCTTATCAAAGACTCTACTGCTCACTTGATTTATTATCTCTACAGTTTCTGAATAGGTTTATGGTCTCAATCACTAGTTCCATGTCTTGTTCATTACAGCATGATGTTCATTTTGTAAATTATGGTCCCATTGAGAGTAAAATAGACAATCTATTATAGTCATGTTGTGATACCGCGGCGTCTCCTCAGGTTCTCTGTCAGATCCAGTCAGCATAGAGGCAAAGGGATGCGTATCCTCCTCAGCATCACCATTTCCTCCAACATGACACAACCATAATGCTAATGCAGGCAAGTGTGGGCAAGTATTTAGCATGAACCAATGCCACAGCATTCTTAGCTAATTTGTCATGCCCGTTCCTGGACAGGCTTTAGAAACTCACAATAGTCAACAATAAAATGTATACAAGTCAGCACAAACACAAACAATAGTGTGTTACAGTTACCATTCAACTCAGTGACGAGCACAAGATTATTCCTGACTACATGGCTGTTGCCTCTCCGCAAACTGTTTCATCTTGATCTTGATCCATTTGAAGTTCTCAAGGTTAAATCCTGAGATGCAGAATTGTCCAGTAGGGATGTAGTTCCTAGAAGCAGGCCTTTGACAGGTCCAACTCCAGGGCAATCAGGATACAATTGTTTGAGGAAATTGTCTGCCCCTCCCTTTTAACCACTGCTGAGGAGTCCTTGAGCTCAACAGAGACAAAAACGGGCTTCAGTGGACCTGCTCAGAGGCTAACAGGCAGCTTTCAGGTACAAACTGTGTGAGTGCGGAGCAATACGTTCCTGCAAAAGAGAATTTACCCAAACAAAGGTCAAAAACCGAAAATAAAATAACTTGAAATAATTGGGTAAAATCCTCTATTTCATGATGTGATCAGATTAAGAAGATCTCTGATGTTAGGAAAGCTCACGTGCCAGCAGTGTTGTCATTCAGTTATGTCGGTCTCAATGTGATAAAATGTTAGCAGAACTTCTGAAGCGCAGAGTCACTCATGGTGGTTTGTTTTAAATTCTCATAATCTAAATCCAGACAATGTAGACAATAATTCTACAGGACGACCAGGTGTGGACCAGGCACGTAGGAGCTCAAAACAACAGCAGATGGCTTAAAACTGGAGCAGTTACATTAGCAAATGGATACAAGTTTCTGGAATACAAGATATAATATATATATGACATATAACTCCCTTTAAGGTTGTGTGGACAAGTGGATAAAACACTGACCCCCGACACTTGAAAGCAAAATATAACCTTCAGCTTTATTTCACTCTACTCAACTCTACTCTAACAAATGACATAGTATCCTTATGCCGTATGTGCCAGTTGCCAGTGCCAGAATGAAGCTCTAGTTAAACCCAGATGGCAGCACTGGGACTCTCCAAGATTGACTGAGTTTAACAACAGTCTGTGAGAAAACAGGAAGCTGGCCAGCCAGTCGCTCTGTCACTCATCAAGTCATCTCTCTTTTTCTGTCTCTCTGGGTGGGTTAATGTGAAAAATTGCTCACTTCCATATGACGAAAGCCTCAATGGCAGTTACTTAGGAGTGACTAAGGAATGACTCAGGAAAGACTTTATAATTAATTAATCACAAATCAATTACTAATTAGTCAATCATTAGTTACCCCTTTTTTGCATCTTCAAGAGAAGTGAAGCATGATGCTGAATAGTGACCAGGTAGACTCTTGAGCGGCAGGTTTAAAGAAGGTTGACGTGAGGTCCACATGTGAATATTAATATATAAGGACTGTGGTGTGAATATAGTGATCAAAATATTGTAGAGAAACCTGCTGTTTGTTTTTTTAAGAAACTAATTGTGAACTGTGAGAAACGACTTAGTAGCTAATCATTAAGTAATGAGGGACTACTCAGTAGTATGTTTCACTTTACTTGAAGGTAAAGCTAATGATTAAGTAATTAGAAATTAAAGCGTCTGGTAACTACTCAGCATTATGTTTCACAATTCAATTGAACGAGCATAAAAAGAGTAACTTATCATGAAATAATTAGTTATTCACGAGTCATCACGAGTTGGTGCCGCTAAGCAGTTGGCTCAGAAAGTGGCCAGTATGTCCATTCACATGTGTATTAACTAAGTATCATCAGCTAATGATTCATTGATATAGTATCTCCCATTCTGTTCTCAAGTAACTCATCATTATCTACTATATAGTCCTTAAATCAGTCGTTCTGAAGTGACTACTGACATTTTTGTGTACCTTATTATAAAGTGTTATTCAAAGACCAATAGTATTGTTAACTTATTGGCATGACAGCAACTAGAACGACACAATGGGGACACAACCATCAAGGCTGGAAGTCGGTACGGTTTTAAATAAAGCTATTGGGGAAACGATGGATGCTTAAGGGTCGTCCACACACATAAAAAGGTGATAAAACGTCAAAGTCAACATCGTGTCAAGTTTTCACTTAAAGGGATGTAACTACCCTTAGGCTGACTTTGAAAGAGTCCTGTATAACAGCTGGGACCATGTTCATCGCCTGGCCAGAGGGGCCTCGGGCTTTTATAGTTGAATTAAAGAAGTTTTGTTTGTAAAACAAGATGTCATACGATAAAGTGGTCTACTTTTAGAAAGTCTGTCGCGTGGGTTCTCTCTGGGTACTCCAGCTTCCTCCCAAAATCCAAAGAAATGCAAAAAAAAAAAGAGTAAGGTTTCTCAAAATTGTCCGTAGGTGTGAGTGTGAAAGCTTGTTTGTCCCTATATGTGAGCCCTGTGGTGACATTCGCCCAATGTCAGCTGGGATCGGTTCCAGCTACCCACCTCCCCCCACCCCCTCCGTGACCCTGAAAAGGATAAGCAGTTTCAGATGATGGATGAAAGGATGGTAGGTAGTATCCTAAGGTTTTTGTGCAAATGGATGTATGGTGGTTTAGTCAGAAAGTCTGTATATCCTGGAAAGATGTGAGCTGTTATTGACTTATTTTGTAAGTAGTTTTTTGGATTAAAATGTCAAGACATCCCAACAGACAACAGTTGCTTTTTTAAATCATGTTTTTCTACATGCAGCTGCTCCCTCTAGCACTTGCCCTCTGTTTGATTACAGTGATGTTTTACATTACCGGCATTTTATAAAAGCTGTGAGCCACAAGTGGAAAGGCTTTACAGTGATTTAAAATCAATACGAGGAGGGCTTTACTGAGCTTCACGTTGTGTCTGTTTATGACTGACTGCTGCATGTGGGTTTTCTCTTCAGGTTCAATGGTCCCAAATGTTATATAAAAAAGTTATTGATTAGAAATATTTTTGCAGCATTTTTATTTATCGATCGATCTAGACTGTCAAACACCAGTATGCACAATTAGTTGCTCATTCCAACTTTTTCAAGCTGTGAAGGAGAAGTTTAAAACTGTACAAGCATCATTTTCTTATTCCTGTATAAAAAGCAGTAACTAATACAAGATAGAAAGTTCAAACTCCATTAAGTGCAAACATCTTTGGCACACAAGGACAACTTCAAACAAGAAGCTACAAGCCCAGACAAGACAATCTGACTGTAACTTGAACCAATGTGTTCATATTTTCCTTTAAGTGGAAAGAGACAACTTTCCTCCACTAGCCTTTCCAAGTGGTATTAAGTCGCAGAGGATAAAACATTAGTTCATTCATTAATTTATTCTGTAATGAAGATGTGAAAGCTGATAGAAATGGTGCCAGACTGCCAACCTGACTGGACAAAATGACACATCTAAAGGGAGTTTTATAGGAAACTAATCTAGACACAGATGGTGTCATTATTCTATCATTATATTGTGCAATCAACATTCACTTCAAAATGATGAAGTTAAAGCAAAAAAACTTGTCTACTGCCAGTTTATAATGTAAATACTGCAAGATGAATAAGGCTCTTGAGAGACTTGTCAAGTAACTCAGATGTGAAGTCATCACATTTAAATACAATAAATGAGAACGAGCACATTTACACTCAGTGTAACACTTCTGAAGCCCAAACTCAGTTCATGAGAGCCAGGTTTTGCCTACTGGTCCTATTTCAAGCAGCTCGGATTCAGCTGATTTTGCCCACAGGTCCTATTTTGGGCAGCTTTGGTTTACAGAGCCAAGCATGGATCTGCCATAAAACATAGGTCACACTGCTGTATATTTAGAGAGCTCACCTATTTTGGGTAGCAAATTGCAGCTCCTGCTCAACACCTCATACCTATTCTGTGAGTGTGAGCTGGAAATACAACAATGATGCTCATAACATCACAATAGCAGGATTCCAAACTCTGCAGATACTGTACAGCAATGGCCACAGAGATGTCAATCGAACTGTCCAAACTCTTGCATATTGTGACATACTCATCTATCTTTGTGAGGACAAGTTTGAATTGTATATCTCGAGAGTGTAGACATTTTTCAAAGGTGAGTACGTTTTGTCCAGTTCTCACTACTTCAAAGGGCTCTTTGAGGGTTTAGACCTGGTTTTAGGCTCAGGGTTGTGTTTGTGCATGTAGCTGTGATAGTTATAGTTCGGGTTAGAGGCAACAACGCCTCTATAAGGCATAAATACATTCAGGGGAGGATGGTTGATGACAGAATTGAATCATTACAGCAGCCTGAGAGAGGAGTATCTTCAACACACACGCGCACACACACACGCACACAATTGCTTCCTAAAGAGAAAATATGAGTATGAGACAGTCCCCTGCAGGTAGCAGGATGTCATGCAGCGAACTGACAGCCTGGTGCAGAACCAACAGAAAGTGTTGTGTCATTAAATCACTGAAGCCTCAATAGTTGCTTCCTGTTAAGATGTTCACTAAGTTAATGTTTCCAGGCAACAAATACAATTCTAGCCAGTGAGGAACTAAGCTGAGTTCACTTGCCAACTAAATTTTCCAGTTAGATACAGTAAAACAACAGAAAAGCTCTTAAAGGATCAATAGCTTTCACGGAGATAACTGTAATCAAGGCCACTTGGGTCAAGTTCCAGTAATGAACCTGTGAATAGGTCTGTGTGTTTTTTAAACATGAGTATAATGGTGACAGCGTATTGTACATCCCTACAAGTTTATGCCAACAGGCAGAAAATTAAATCAAAGTTTGAGAACAAATGAGAACAGCTGGTCCACCTTAAGTGTGACTGGGTGTCCATGGCTAACCCCCCTTCACTTTAACCAGTAGGTTACAATCAAGATATGACTTGGCTTCATTCTTGAGGGGTTGTCGGGTTTTTTCACCGACTGACAACCAAAACTGGACACACGCTGCACTATTGCATTCATCTCTATAACGTTACTGTAAACCTCACACCCACCATCACACATGCTCTCTTGTTTGTTCTTTGTCTTTTGACCGCACACTCATGTTACGCACACAACCTCAGTTATTGCTGAAAGGAATTTGCTAGTTATAAGACATTTTAGTTTAATGTACATCCTATTCCTATCCGTGTATCGATACTGCAGAAAATATTCAGAGAACACCACTTACTAACACAACGTTCTATGTTACCGTAAGCTAATTTTCTGGAAGGCTTACTCTTCACTTTTATGCTTGTGGACTGATGGTTGAAACTGTTGGTAATTATACAGCAGTAAAAAAAAATTGAATTGAATTGATAATTAAGACAGGAGCAAAAGAGGACGTCAGGTGACACTGTTGTAGAGCGACAAAGTCAATATAGAGAGGAGGAGGTCATGGTAGTTGAATGGGTCAACAAAACTTTGGACTTTAACATGGCAGACAAATGTATCTTTCCCGTTTCCATCTGAGCGTTAACAGCATGTTATAGATAGATAAATGCTTATATCTCCCAAATGTCAACCAAACTTCTGTTCATGTGTTTCCAATGTGTGTCTTCATTGTTCAGATAAATGACGTCGACTCATAACGATTGGTTCCAGGATCACAAAGCATTTTCTATTTTTTTTGCTTGTTTTACTTTTCTTGATTCTATTTTGTAAGCGGAGACAGCACAGCAAAACTCATTGTTCTCACTGTGTAGAAGTAAAACTAACGTGATGGATCCGTTCCAGACAGAATCATACTAAACCCCACAATACCGTACGCGAGAGGAAAAAATACATTCACACAGTCCTCACAAATGCACACATGGACCGCAAGATGTTGCATATAGATGAACGATTCATTGAGGTTTCTATAATTCATGGGTCTATGAATAAGTGATATGAGATCATAAAGTGATTCATGGAGACACTAACTCAACTGCAATCACAGTAGTGAGGAACAGTGACACACACACACACACACTGAGGGACACAGGCTTTCCCTGTTTAATAATCTCTGAGCGTGTTTCCTGAACACCTGAAAAAAAGGAGAAATTCATCCACAGAACGGATCTATTGTAAATGATCAATAAATGTCTGTCACTTATATTTGGGTAATTGAATTCCTTCCGTCTCCAAATCATTTCCTGACTCCTCTGACTTCTTTTAAACCTGTGAGGCAGAAAGCATGAACACCAGCAATAAATGACCTTGGATTCAGCAGGTATGTAAGTCATAAATGACACTGAAAGATAAGACCATGGCACTGGAAATCTGAAACCACAAGCAACCACAATATAACCTACATAAAGGGAGAGCATCTAAAAAATTGTTAACATCTTCAGCAACCTCTCAGAAAGTAATTACAGTGACAAAATGATAATATTGGGCAAATAAATACTCAGATTATGACAAAAAAAAAAAAACATGAACTGACAACTTCACATTGTTTGCTTGTTTGTGGAGTCATCAGTGGCTGTGAGCCCCTCAGCGGCTGTTTACTTTGCTTACGCCTCAAGCAGCAGCATTAAGTGCAATAGCATCAGCTTCATCGACATGCACTAAACTGCTTTAGGAGCCGACATTAACATTTTTCCCCCAGACTTCTTTCATTTGTCAGAAGTTTTGAGGAATGATGTCACCAAAACTGTCTAAAAAGTCCCAAAATGTAGCAAACATATTAAAACAGTGGTCTGTTGTGGCCGAGATCACCCCATTACCGGCTTAAGAAATGTTTAAATCATAATTTAGAGACATTTATTCTCATCTAAAATGGTTGCATATACAGTCAGCAGTATATCTTCAGTGCCTATTATCTGACTCCTGTGCCTCAGCAAGTCTGAAGCCACGATGATCTGCTGTAATAATACAACAATAATTGAGTAGAGTAGAAGAGAGAAGACAGAGCAGAACAGAACAGTAGGCAGCCTTGTCCCACCGTCTTCTTCCTGCCAATATGAAATATCCATGGTTGCTATGGAAACACAGTTTCATGAATCACTGTGTTTTATTTTCTTTTTCTGGGGCCAAAAGCTGCAGTTTTATAAAGCTGTCTTGTGCACAGTGCCCATTACTGTCTGTGTTGTAAGCCTTAAGATCTGTTAGGTATTAGGTGTGGGAAGAGACCAAGTTTTAGTCTGCTCCCACTGAGATGACTAATTGGCTGGCTAGTTGGTTGGCTGGCTGACCAGCAGGCTGAACGACTGACTGAGTGACTGACTGACAATGGAGAGACACGCTGAGGGAAGACGGGAAATACAGTACAGGGGGATTACATGTTAGTTAGGAGCTGGTATTTGTTATCTCATGTAGGACGCCAATTGACTTGAAATCATTGAAGACCGCCGGTTGACTGGACTGGTTATATGTCAAGAAAGACAATAATCCTCATACTGGGATATCTAGCATGAGTGACCGAAAGCCCCTGACGTCTCTTCAGATTTGGACTTGTTTGTTATTTACTCTCTGAAAAGCCACGTCTCTTTAATGTCCTCTCACTCTGCCCCCCTCTCTCTGAATCTGAGAGTACATTCAGCCTCTATACTGCATTATGCCTTATATGGCATTTTGTGAATGGGTGTTGCTAGGTAACTGGAGTGCAGTAAAGCGTAGCGACTTGGTTCTTGTATTTAAGATGATTAAGGATTAAGACAACAGTTTTAAGCACTGTAGATACTGAACTAACTGGAGGAATTGTGTGCATAGAGAGGCTGTGCAATTTCTGTTTTTATTTTAAACAGACAAATATACCAGTATATAACAGTTCTCTACATCTGTGAAAAGCATTTTTTTATACTGCACCAGAGTATGCGTTTCAACTTTGCAAGATGGTCTATTAAACACTTTGGTCCAGAGAAAGACATTTTGACAACTACAAGATTTGCTGCATCCAAATGACTTGATGACCAGGCTTAACCCTCATGAAGTGGTCAGTTTCCACTGTGACAAAAACTAAAGATGTGATTGGGCAGTCCTTGTAGAAATGAGTCAGAAAATTCAACAGTTCCCACCTGGGAGATGTACAATAAAACACCTCTTCATTGTAAAGTATGGTGTTAGCCAGGGAGTAGCAGTTAGCAGGGGAATTTTTGCAGCTAATCTTAATCCCTAAATTCTACCAGATCCGTGTTCAGTCCATCTCCGCTCCGCCACGGTAGCGGAGCTGAAAGGTCTCACTCTAGTCTATGTGTGTACTTTCACCGGCTCCGCTGCGTTGCGTATCTACTCCATTGCAGACACGTCCACATAATATCAATGTGCTACACTAAACCAATACTGTTATTTAACTTCCAGTGCATGGCTTTCAATTTTGGGTCAGACCCTTTGGAAACGTACCGGACATCAATGGAAACCAACTCCAGACCACTGTTTTGAGGTTGAGACACTTCACACCACTTTCCTTGCTGCGCCCTAGTTTAACAGAAGATTTCAATTCACCCGATGCATCAAACTTTCTGTGAAAATGGCCTTGAGGTACTGACAAACTCTCCAGTCTGCACAAGTTAGTCCTGAGCCTCTCACCAAGGAGCCTTCATGCTACAAAAAAGTAGCTGAAAAACATTTTGCAAATGCAAATGCATGATCAGATATCACTGTACATCATAATTAATTTTGCTCCAGAACAATCATTGCAACTGACCAATAACGCTTTTGTTATGTTACAGCTTTGACACCCAGGGATGGGTTAGAGTCCTGTACGTAATGTACTTAGCCACAACAGCTTGCTCCAAAGGTGTCTTGACATAATATTCATAACACCAACATGGCATTATCAGATAAACCAGTTGCACACACTGAAGGATGTGACACTACAGTGTCCACCTCCTCATACTGGATGGTGACAGAGGATGGCAGTTTTAGTCTCACTGAGCTGCAGGTGGGAGCAGTAACTCGCATCTAAATCCAAACTCCTCTTCACTGAACCTCACATGGGTGGCTGTAATTTTAATTCCAGGCTTTTTAACCGGGATCACTTCCAGGAAAATACTTCAATTCAACGATTTTTTATTCTTTAAGCTCAATAGATAGATCTTAACTTTTATTGTATTTACATATTTCCATGAATAGGAGTCATCTTCCATTTTAAAAGCGCCACTGCTACACGACCAAAATAAAACTGCATGTCTGAGAATGAAAACAAAAGACATAGTTCGATGATGTCGTGAAATAGCGTGGGAACATGGAAGTAGTTGTCTTCATTGATAAACAACCACTTTTGCTGATGAATATCTATCTGATAGTGAGTCGGGCAGAGATGTTCATGAACAAGGTAATTTTTAAAAAATTGTAATCACATGGGGCGCCTCAGTAGCTCAGTTGGTACAGCATGCGACCCGTGTACGGAGGCCCTGTCCTTGCCGCAGTGGCCTGGGGCTCAAGTTCGACCTGCAGCCCCTCGCTACTTGTCAAATACCAATGCTGTGGGTTGGTAGCCCGGCCCAGCCTACCAACCCACAGCATCAATATTTGACAAGCTGGAAATTAAACTAAATACTCAACTTTCCTGGCACAAAATCTTTCCCAGATTTGTCCTCAAAATATAATTGCACAGAGACTGAATGGTAAGATAAATATATTTACTAACCGGATGAATTCCTGTTTAAATCACTTTTTGAGCAGGCATTATTTCCTGTGTGCATCTCCATGTCATGTTTACTAACTCTCCAGCATGTACTCGTCTTGTTAATCCTGGTCCAACAGCCCTTTACAGTTGTGATAAACAGATGTATGTCACATCAGGTTAGCTGAGAAAATCAGTCGGCTGTCCACAGCATGGACATGTTCCAGATGAATTACAGTTAGTGACGGATGTGGCAAAAAGGTCATCCTCCTCTATCCTCCTGTTTCTGTCCTCCTTGTCCCGTATCCTCCTCTCTTTCTCATCTTTACTTTACATCATTTCTCCATTTTCTGCTGTTTGCCTGATTTCTGTCTCTTCTGATTTTTGTGCACTCTGCTTTCTTTGAAGTCTCTTTTCATGTTGTCAGCACAAAAGTAAACAGAGATGGACACAACAGAGAGCTGGGTACGCTCTGATGCAAGCTTGCAAGTTGAAATATATTTGAGGACGGTGGCAGTTGTTATTTTGGTCTGCATTTGAGGATTTAATTGCCCTTTAATCCAAAATAAATCTGTTAAAAGGGGAGCTTGATTGATTCTCCCTACCCTCTTTTATAAATGTTCTTCTATGCTCTTCTATCCACCTCTACTTTGTCTTCTCTACATTCACTATTCATCCATGTGCTCTATGTTTAATGTCCACATCAAGTATCACCATTAGCACTCAGGGTGGATGGATAGATGGATACGTTTCTGGATTTCTCTCTCCTCCTCACACTTTATCTCACACTTTCTGCCTCTCACTTCCATGCCTCCTCTCCCTCTCACTTGCGTCAGCACTTCTGCCTTCTGATGAATATATGAATGAGATTAAAACAGAGACACACACACACACACTCTCTCTCTCTCTTGCTCCTTCTCCAGCACATAACCCTCCACACCACAAGAGGACATAAACTTTTTAGCATTTCCATTTCAGTGCTGTGACTTCTTCAACCTCCTCACTGTTGGACCTTTAAGAATAGACTTCAGTGGAAGGATGGTCGTTTTGCATTTAAGAAACTTGAAATTGCACGAGTAAAAGTGGAGTAAAAAGCCACCTAGTAAAGAGAAAGCCCTCCTGCCAGGAAACACCCTGTAGTGACTTTAATTGTCTGCCTTGAATCAACCCACAACATCCCCAATAACAAGTGAATAATGCAGCTAACAAGCAGTTTTTACCTCAAGCAAGAATCCATGTTTACAATAGAGGAGGAGTCGGGCTGCATACAGAGCACACACACACATAGGGGAGAATGTAGTTGTGTGTATCATGAACCCAAAAGCTATAATTGGCCCTTAACTTCAGGACACAGAGGGATAGATGAAGGATTAGAGATAAAGCTGGAGGGATAGATAGAAGGAACAGATGAAAGCTCCAGGAGAAGCTCAAGGAAACCAATCTATGTGAAGAAAATAACACAGATGTAGAGATGGAGAGGGAGAAGCTGCGAGGAAGACATGCAGCTTTCAGCCCAAAAGTTTCCCCTTCCTCCTTCTCTCCTTGTCTACATCGCTCTTTTCTTTTCTTTCTTTTCTTTTTTCGTTTCACTCTTTCTCTCACTTCGCTGTAGGCTCTCTGTTGCTATGGCGACCGTTCCTGCTACCGCTGAGGAAGAGAGGATACCTGAGGAGAGGAAGGGGAAACGGCAGAGGAGCACACGGAGAGATGAAGATGGATAGAGACGACCATGTTAATATGAGCACAGTGTAGTTCACAGTGGTATTATAATAGTATTTGTTTTCTTGATTGTAGATGAGACAATCGATTCCATACTCTACCCACCTATCTGTCCTTTAAATATAAGGCTACAGCTAGCAGCAGGCTAGCTTAGCTTAGCATAAAACCTGTGGTCAAGAGGAAACAGTTGATGGTTTAATCCGTATGAAAACTGAAGTGTAAAAACAAGTTAGTGTTTTACGGGAGGTTGCATGCCGGATTATTTCTTGGTCGGGAGCAGTAACTTCCTGAAGTGACATCAAGATTTCTTTGCCTACTTCCCAAAATGTTGAACTATAGCTTTAAATAATGTAGCTACTTCCCTCACTACTCCCATTTACTGGTGTACTTTTTGTGTCCACACAGTGAGAAAGATAGAGATCGCTGCTGGGCTCCATATCCATCACACGTGCATCGGACGGAAGAGATACGCCTATATTTCAGTCAATACAGTTGAGCACAGAGGCCACATAACATCTTGCATTTCACTGAGCTATACGTACGTAAACTGCAAGCATATTTTTACGCTTCACTTCTATTTTATTCCTTTTTATGTGCGCAACTACAGTGGGTGTGTTTTGGGCTGACATCACTGCCAAATTCTGGGTAACCTACACTCTGTACTGTGCCTGAACACATCCTGTGTAGATGGAGGACTGACGCTGCTCTGCTAACATGCAACTTTTACTACGCTGGCTTTAGACCTAGAGGTGCTATGGTTAAATAATTAACAAGGTCAAAATGAAGGAATGACCTTAGTTTGAAAATGCAAATCTATGTTGATGTGGATGGCCTGACTCCCAACACTACTGTAGGATAAAAACACAGGTTTATATTAGATTCAACGGGTGATCAACAGAGCTGCACATTTCATTACCGGCGTCTGTAAATTCCTGTTAATGATGGCATAGTGAACAGAATAAAAAAAAACTGCTGACAGTGCACCTTAAATCTGTGCGTAAATTCCCTCTGCCAAACCTGACAGAACTGTTCAGGTGGACTTCACCAATGGCCCCTAATGGACAGGCAAGGTCAGTGGCGAAGGTTTTATGGATGTGGGACTCAAATCTCCCAGAGTGACCTGCAGCAATAAATACTGCGATCAAGAACAGCCTGCAGTAAATGGTGCCACTATCAGCTGGACACGTCTCCAAGGGAACACACTGGCCTATAGGGATGGACAGTCAGGTAAAACAAGTCAGGTGAAACAATTACAGGGCTTTCACCCAGGAGACCACCGTTCATGTCCAGTGTGAAACCAAAAGTCAATGGTGAGTTCTGATAACTTACTAATGAAATTAAGTGACATGTTCTAGTGCCTAAACCCAACCAAACTGCAAGCATACAATGAAAATCCAGTACAACTGTGCACTGCAACAGTCATGTTGTTTTGGAAATGTTGATATATGTAGTTTTTGGAGTCACTGGCAATCTATTCAGTTGTTTTGGTCTGAAGATGTGCTGGAAACTGAGTTGATTATTCTGGTAAAACAAACTAACACTGAAACATGTCTCTTCACTTTGGGTGATTTCCATATTTCAGTGTGGTTGCAAGTCTCTGTTTTATCGCTGGTGTTCATAAAACCCTTGAAAATTAATTTGAGCAAACTCCAAAATATCTATGCGGGCCAAAAATACTGTTTTACTTTCAAAATGGACTTTCCAAATGGCACATGTTGCCGGTAATATAGCCAAACAGAGAATTGGGCAACAATGTGAGATGGCTCTGTGTCCCCTCTCACACTCTCTCTACCATGTTAATGAACTTCTCTGCACCTCTTTTCTATTTATTTCCCTGGGTGAGTTCTGGTTACTGCTTTTGCAGTCAAAGGAGAAGCCTTTATCAGGATTTTGCTTCTGTCCCTGCAAATGTCTTTTCATGACTCTGTCATTCAACAACAACAATATGTTTCTGAGATAATGCTTCTACTTTAACTAAGCGCATAATCACATTATCTTAATCAGACCTGATTACATTAGCTACGCCTTACCCACGTTTTTTTCTTAATGAAACTGCAACTACAATGTATCAGCTACATCGAACATGGACATTCAAGACATGATTACATACGAGCACCAACATTTATTAATTAACAATGTAACAATGAAACAAAAATTAGAGGTGAGGTTTGAGTTGAAATTCACACTCTGTGACACAGGTGTGAATCTTCCCCTCACTATTTGATTTGATTACGATTCACCTGTCAACGATTCTCGATGCATCATGATGCATTTCAGTGTATGGCACTACTGCACATGGCTACTGTTTCATCATTTAATACAAGCAGTGAGATAAATATAAATTCCCTTTTTGTTCAGAAAGTCCTTTAAATATTCAGACTACATCAGTCTACAATATAAATACTGCATATTTTCCATCCGTCTCTCTTAGACCCACCTCAGTACATAAACATTGAATAAACCCATCTGCAGTGCATTACAATTGTGGTGTAGTCAGCACACACCCCTCTGATGGCGAAGGTGACAGCGCTTCCTTAATTCTTGGCTGATTAGCTGGGCTCACTGTATTTCTTATGGCTGCAGACGTTCACTGCGTCTTGTTCATTTGGTGCTTCCCACGTGGCCCAAAAATGTCCGCTTCCAAACACTTCACTGTCACTTGCTGCTGATCTCTGCCTCCCTCTGACACACCTCTGAACATAAGTAACATTAGCCCAATGTTCACCCACAATTCAAAACATAACCGTGACATTGCAATGTAACTTTACAATTTTATTTACCAGCAGGGCCCGAGTCAACAATCAACATAGGCTGATATCTCCTAATTATGCTCTGTCTCTGCATCAATGCAGAATCTTCCACGTCTGTATCGCGAGACATCATATAATGGAGAAATTTCCACTCCTCTACTGTGTGAGCAAAGTTCGAGTTGTACTTTTTGACTTTCGACTCAGATTTTGCACCAACTTTGGTTCTTGTGTTGCAAGTGTAAATGGACTTCTGTCTCGTATGGTTACATTGACATTTCTACAGTAAGGGATTTTGGCTGAAGTCATCTTCCTGAAACAATGCCTGGGAAACTGCTGAACAATTTTACACCGAGTTGTATTCTTGCTGTCACAATGGGCTATTCACACAGAGCTCACCAAACTTTCACACATTCCAGTTTCTGAAAAATGTTTTTGTTGCATTTTGATGATGTCTGCAATTATGAATCGAGTTGTGACTTTGCAGTTTCTGACAAAACAGTGAAAGGTGCTCAAGCAGCTCCGGGAGAAATCTGTTACCACGACCAATTGGCCGTTAGCTATTCATTATATTGTTCATCCATCCAATCAATCATCAGTGACTAATAAAGCAGTTGTGTATAGCTCTTGAAGTGAAGTTCTTCCTTTCAGACATATTTACTGGTTCCAGCTGAAGCACATAGTCAGTCTTGAATCTTGCTATCAGATCAAGTTATTTGGTGTCCCTGCAGCAGATTGAGGGTGATTCACCGATTCGTACACTACAGCTTGATTGGCAACAGACGTTGCATTCAGCAACGCTCCTTGTATCAGGGAAAAACTCTAAATTGCTTTCTTAAGTGGGATTAAGATAGGATTTTCTCATTCGGATGTAATGTGGCCCCACGAGTGAATCACACAGCAGTTGTTCACAAAAGCCATTAACTCTGTTCAGTTCAGCGCAGACTGAAGATTCAGTCCCATGGGATTCATTTGCAATTGCTTCAATTACTGTAGACTTGCCCAAATGTTCTCTGTTGCTCTACTGTCCTCTTCTGTGGAGAAGAAGCTGCAATCACAAAGGAGTCATTACAGCAAATGCCACTAACAACGGAGCTATTTAAAGAAGCACTCTTCCCCCAAAAATACAAGTGAAAACATGGCAAACATAATCTTGCACACACCATATACTGTTTCTCTAGAAAAACAAAGTCATCGTATCATTTTAAAATGTGTGCATGCACCATTCAGAGTACACTCTACCCTTTGGATTGTGTTAATTACAGCTCAGTCACCCCACTGAGTCTGTGGAGGACGCCGTGAGAGAAACATACCTCCCAAGGGATGAGGTGGTTGTACTTGTATATATTTTTGCGGCGGAAAGAAAAAAGGAAGGTGTTTTTTGTTATTTAGCCTACTCTCATTGATATCATTTGGGAGGACAAAATAGCAGAAACACCTGGCAGTATAATTTAAATGCATTCAACAGGACCACAAACTACATCCTCCAAAATGATCAAACAGTTCAATCAGCGCCTCGCTACAACAGTTTTAGCAAAAACCGAACAGTATAACCATCATGAAGGTAAGATTTACTGCACGACTGTTGTACTGCTCTAATTTTAACTGAAAAATTGGCTAAAACAGTAAGTTATTCTATCATGAGTCAATGTGAATAAATTAAATTACTTCTGATGTATGATTATATTAAATGAATGCAGACTTATAAATACATAAACCTTATCTGTTTATTCAATTATTACATTTGAAGTTAAGAGTAACTACATAAACATAATGTGTTGTTCAAGTATTCATTATTTTAGTATTATACATAAATCTAATGCATTTCAAATTGGTTATGCTGTCTCCTGCAATAAATTACACATCTTAGTTATACACATGGATTCATCATGATAGAAAAACTTTGCTTTAAATGAGACACTTTACATTGAACCTATGTAATAGAATTAGATTAGATAGAATCTTCTGCTAGTTAAAAGCCTCCCTCAGCCTGGGTATGATATTAATGTCAACATGTATGAAAATCCTGCTGTTTCCTCAAAATATAGCAAACACTAGATATATGCCAGATGCCTTTGCATTACGTAAGAAAGTTCCACTTAATGCTAATTCCCTCTGACGCAAAACAAACAACAGGCAAGAGCCAATCACACTTGTTTCAATGCCCGTGGAAACAGAAGCACAGAGTCGTTCATGACTCTGCTGCACTACAGGGGTGGGGATCACTTCCCCAAAGTCAACCAGCTTCTGTGTAGCATGTTGAAAAAGCTCACACACAGAGCTATTTTGAACTCAGGAAGCAAACTTTGCAACAGAAAATTACATAGTTTCTGTGTAGTATAGCACATATAAATCATAACTACTGTCCAGTCAAAGTATGTAAATTATTGTATGTCTACAACATACTCACAGACACTGACTCATGATAGGCCAGAGACTGTCCAAGATACTGAACTTCTCCTTTAACGTGATGTTATTTCACATCACATCACATCACATCACATTAGCAGGACGTTAGACAGTGATGGATTCATCCTAAATTCATCCTAGTGTAATGCACTGGGATATAAATTATGGAGATAAATTAAGGCAAGTGATATTTATTAAGGCAGCGCAGTTAAAACATTTGTGAAGACTAAACCGGTTGGGTGTTTCACTTATGACCACAGGTGCAGTATGAGTTCACTTCTGAAAATGCACTTTTTTCCTGGAAGCTCAAGAGCCCATTTCATCTTTCATCGTGGGTTCTTTAAAAAAGAAAAATAGGTCAAAATCAACTCTTCTGAAGTCTGACATAACCTACATTATAACAGTGATGAGTATAATCATACAGGAGATACAGTGAAATGCTGCTATAAAGCGAGGTCTTCCCCCTGAAAAAGCCAGCCAGAGTCTTTCAGAGTTGAGTTCACTTGATGGTTCCTAACAGCGGAGTATGAATTGTCTTCTCCAAACTGCTATGAGCAGCTAGATTTGGTAGATGGGTCTGAGATGCCACCTAGTGATTCTGAGAGGACCACCCCAGTCAAACTACACCCTCATTCTCCTGACTCAGCGAACAGGGATGAGTAGGACTGGTTTCATGGCAACAGTAGATAGAGAGAGAAAGAAACAGAGAGAGAGAGAGGACAGAGTGTGAAAAACACAATGAGGCTGGCCCATGAACGCCCACACAAACACCCACTTAAAAATACACAAACTGACACACACACACACACACATACACAACGAGGGGTATTTTAGTGATACATATTGTAGATCACATTTTAATGGCTACTCTGTTTTTAGTTCCTTTTTGGGACTCACTGAAGAGTGCTATGCTTATCGAGTAATGTTTAATTTAAAGTTAAATAGAAAGAGAGGTTCACAACTCAAAACACTTCCAGTAAGATCCTTGCCTTCTGTTTAAAGCAGACTGCTCTGAAAGATGTGGAAGAAGCACGATGGGAAAAAAATCTTTCATTAGTCAGACATCTAACTCATCTCTGTCTGTAATGTCGTCTGCAATAAACTTTTTCCCACAGCAGAAATTTGGAAGTTAATGAGAAAGTCTATCCACAGGAGTGACATAATCTGCCTGAGGTGTCTGGTTGAGAACGAACATGCCCATCATAAAAAAAATCCTGTTGTTGTCTTCATCATTCCAGCGACAGTTGTCATTTCACAGATCTTCCAAAATCTTGAGTAGTATGTAAATTTTACAATAATATAAACCCACCATTTGATAGATATTTAGATTTTAAAAAATGTCAATGATGAGTGTTGGGTCTGTGATGTTGTTCTCTTTGAGCCGTGCACTTCCGAGAGTACTGAAAGCAATAATATAATTTATAATATCATCAGCTGGGTTGCCAAATATCATTGGTGCTGTAGATTGCACGCATATACAGATCAAAGCACCTTCTCTGTGCTGCAGAATAGTTCCTGGTGATGCGTCTGGCTCCAGGAGCTGGTGGAGATGGCTGATTTATAAAAATGTTACATAGATGACCGAGGTTATACCCTCACTCCATGGCTGATGACAAGTCCCCAGACCAGACAGGAGCGCTCTTACAACCGACGGACCTCGTGCACCCGCTCTGTGGTAGAGCGCACAGTTGAGCTGAAGGCCAGGTGGATGTGCCCTGATACTGTGTTTGACACTATGGAAGATGTTTACATTTTTTTATTTGATTTAACAATACCTCAAGGTCACTACTGCTGACATTCTCCTTCTTCTTACTACCCTTTTTTGGTGGCATCTCTCTACTGTGCCAGTGTTGACTATTTTCACACGGCACAACACCTGCCCTTATATGGTGTTGAGTGGGCATTACCTATGCTAATTACAAACAATCGGCCACGCGCCTCCAATTTACGATCAAGCGGGATTCATCATTCAGCACACCTGGGTTAGAGCAGATTCGGATTGTAAGAACGTTCATGCTCATATCTGCAGCAGTTAGACCCACCAAAGTTTGCTCTGATCCTAAAACAACGCTAATGTTGAACTACTTCAGTGTAAATGACTGAAAGACACCTTACACAATATTTCTAACCGTGATCAGCACTCTGTTTCACTCACTTTGTGTTTAAACATTTCTCCTGTACCTCATGTGATAAAACTAATCTGCCAGCTGCTACCGCTGCCACAGCTGCAGTTTCACAGTCACATGAGTACCTGTGTGTTTTTGATGCTTATTATCACACGGTGTGACGTTGGTAACAAGAATCAAAGGGAAACAACAACAGCTTGGTGACTGTACAAAACCCAGCTGAAGCATTCAAATTACATAGAAACACGAACTTACTTGTACTTCAAGGCCACCAGCAGTTAGTTTCAGCTGAACATTCTGGTGCTATTAGCAGCCATTACTGACAGGGTTTAACTGACATGGTTAGGTCCAGCCTGTTGTCGAGTCTGTGACACTAGTTTAAATGATTTGTGATACGTTAACGTATTTTTGTGGGATGGGAGTTTAGTGCCAACCAAGCTAGCAACTAGACCTGCTGCCTGAGGCTTATGTGTTGCTGATAAAACATTCTGTTAATGTACTGTTAGGCTAACTGTCATGTATGTGTTAACCAACTTGAAGGTTTTAGTAATAACATTCAGCCACTAAATGTGGCATTCAATCTCCCCCCTTCTATTACATTCACGTTACAACGCCGCTGTTGTTCGAATCGTCTGCCCTCTCAAGGGGTTACCAGTTTGTGCACCAGCTAACGTGGCTAACGCTAGCTAACGTTATTGCAGTGTTTGTAAAGGAACAGAGATACTTTTATTCTGCACCTTTTTTACAAGCAAGTTAGTTGTATTATTTTTTTTTAATTATTTGTCTACATAAAAATATATTTCAATGTGACCTTAAAAAAATAATACTGCAATTGGTAACATGTCAGACAAGTTAGATTAACAGTGTGTTCACAGCAAAAGTGAAGCAAATCTTGAAGCAAAAGTTCAGAATTACGCTAAATTCATGTCATTGGTGTTTTCATGTGAGTGGAAAACTTCAACTTCAGCGAAAAATGTGTTTGTGTTTTGGGGCTTTGCTGTGTGGTGTTTGTCGAGGTCTGCTGCTCAGAGCCTGCCAGCTCTGGAGGAGAGAGACAGATGCAGAGCCAGACCCTCTGGAGGAATAAACACCCAGGGCTCTATCTTACGCTCAGCACAAGGCGGCGCACAGGTTTCATTGCTAGTTTCAGACTGAAGCAGTTGTCATTTTCATGCCCAGCGCCCAAGTTGTGTAAATAGCAAATATACATGCATCCATCTGTGAGCCCCTGAGCATGTTGGTCTTAAAATGAGGTGTGGTCAGGCGCTCGGATGGCGGACTGATATCTTGCGGCAGCAGAAAGCAGCAGTCTGTTTCCTGCTCTTTAAAGAGTGCATTATTCAGAGAGTAAGATGCGCCTACACAGGCGGGTTCACATTGTGCATACACTCTGATTTTATGATTTGAGAGGCTGCTTCAAGTTTTTTTAAACATTTCCATGAACGCAGTCATGTCAGTCTAACAAATACCGGGCACATTTAATCAACAAAACTAAAAGCTGTAGTTACAAACTCTCAAAGGAAACGAGTCAGGAGTTTTAAGTACTCAATGAAGTTCATCAGCTGTTCCTCTTGCGCAAATGCGGATGTTAATGTAGAGATACACATATCGTTTCTGCTGCTGGAGGATCGCTGCATGTAATGTCATTAATAATTTCCACATTAAGGACATACCCACCCATTATTGACCAGGCCTGATCCACGGACTGAGAATCCTGCACATACAGAGGGACACACAGCATGGCTCCTCCTCAGTTAAATATCAGTTTATTTTTTCATATGCAGTCAAACAGAGTTGTTGATGGGACAGATGATTGTGAAACGGTGGGGCAGAGGGTCCAGCAGCCGAGGGCCACGTACATGTCCCTCAGCAAAGACGACACACTGTTTAATATGTGTCAGGTCCTGGTACACCTGGCTCTTCAAGGGAATGGGAGACGACACTCGGATTGGTTTCATTTATGTTCCATGACTAATTCAGAGTCTAAATACAACGCCTATACGCTGTGCCCGCACTTTGCTCCCAGATTAACCACCTTTTAACTAGCAAAATCTCTGGTCTCTGGTGAGTGCTGAGTTTAGTGAGAGGTTGACCTGAATTTAAAAACAAAGATACACACACCCTCGGTGGGTGTGGTTTTGTTACAGTGAATGTAAAGTTAAGAAATCTGGCTATTTGGGGTGAATAAACACTTGCGGGAGTAGCTTTAATTAACACAAAACTTGCGCGAGTAACACAAGGCAAAAATTTGCTTTGCTTCCTGTTTAAACATACATAACACAACTGCTTTGATGTTAATTTGAATAAACTTGATTCATTTAAGGTCATTTTTTGGTGGTTGTTTTTTCTTATTGTTTACTGGACAAATCAGTGTCATTATGATATGTACTTCCTGTGGGGATTTAATGCTTGTTGTTCACTGGTAATGTTTTGATAGATGATCTATGATTCTTTATATTTAATTTCCTCATTTCTGTACCAATTCATTTTCAGTACCTTCAGTCAAACTCTTGATGTGATTTCATTTTTTCTATTTTGTTATCCCTAGCATTTAATTTGTCTTCCAATATTGTTTTCGCAGTTTTCCAAATGCTGCAAGTAAAAATCTCAAAAAGCCAACTGCTGGCTTCAACCTTTACTGGAAGGGTATTTAACTGACTGCATGGCTGAGCAGCTCCATGAGAGCAGAAGAGCCTCAGTGTGCTTCAAATTAAGTGCTTGAAGGCCATCTGAAAAATCCTCCCCCTGCACCTGTCCAACGTCTGAACTGAAAGCACTGCGTCTGACAGTTTCTGTAACTTTCCAAAACCAACAATCTGACAATCGCGCCCACTTCCAGCAGCAATCGGCGACATGCAATGATTCACACTTCACACAATTGGCTTCGCCAGTTTTCATGTACACTACCTAGTGCAGCACTATGAACACTTTCGAGGAGAGATGGCCTGAATGTGTGCCTCTTTATTCCAGGTTTTATGACTGCATTGAGACAGCAAAGACAGTATTCTTGGATAAGACTGGGAGGCAGTTGGATGCAGCTAGGAGGAGGTGATGACGGCAGATATTTCGCCTGAAGTTTAATTTTGGATGGACACCTCCTTAATTCCTCCTCTTTCTTTTATAAGTATAATATTGTTGCTCCATTAACCTTGTTATCTTAAACTATTTAACCCATTTTAGCCCCTCCACAGCATTTCATAACTCCCCCACTTAATCCTACTCAACCTTCAGCTCCACTTTTCATCACTGTGCCTCCAACAGTCAGGATAATAATTAGAAAAACTGCTGATACTGACAAACGCAACTCTGAGAACCAGAGATTCAAAAGCTCCTCTCCTCTCCTCTCCTACTCATTTCCTACCTGTACTGTGGGCCAATGGGGATTAAGATGCCGGCGTATGAGGGGTTGGTCCAGCTGACAGTCACCCTGAAGATCAGTGGTGGGTGGAGCTTATATCCCCGGGTGACGGTCTGTCGTTGGTCAGGTTCATCTCTGCTTCCTTGTAACCCCACCCACTGGGCCCCTGCAAGGCCTTATGGGTACAACGCTCTGCTGAACATGTTTGTGCCAGCTTGTTGTTCAGTTAGGCTCAGCAGTCAGCAGCAGTATTCTTGTTGAATCTTCTTGTGCCGTCTTCATATAGGTTTCCTGTGCGAACAGACAACAAAGAGAAAATCATGCTTCTGTAATTCAGCTGACCCTGTGCTCATCTCAGTCCTGTTAGGTGTAGTTGCTACACCTGTAAAGCTTTTTGTTCTACCTCCACACATTAGCCAACAAAATTCTTAGTTATCTTTGAAACAATGTGTCCTTGATTTCAGACAGAAAGAAACAAAAGCTGGTTTCTTATTTGTCGCATCTACCTTTGAATTACCCGGCTGAAATGAAAACTACTGCTGGCCATAGTTAGCTGGCTAATTAACCCTATCTCCATGTGTTGGTTTAAAAATCATACTTAGATTTCAACCAGTATCTTTAACTTTAATAAAAGAAAAGGTTTGAGAATGGGGAATAACCAATGAGTTCAAGAAACTGAAAGCTATCTTAGGTACCGAATTTAGCTAAAATAGCTCGAAGTGTAAACTTCCTCAAACAAAATAAAGAGCGGAAAAGACCCACTCATGTGTGATAAAGTTGCATCTCTGCTCTCACGTGGTGATGTTTCAGTCTTGAGCAGGGATTTGATGACTTAATTAATAGTGTGAAGCTTTGTGATAATACCAGGATTGCCACAGTAACACCAGAGAAATCACCACAGCCAAAGATTGTAAATGTCTAGTTGTTTACATTAATGGCATCAACGACTGCCGATGACATATTTCACAGGGGGAGATTTCAACCACTAACCCTTGGAGCTCTTATGGGGGCAAAGAGGCACTCAGGGGTTAAAATTGGAAACTGGAACTGTGACAGTTTCACTTGAAGAACACTCTGCAACAGTTATGCAAAGTGTCTCTTGATGAGTTTAAATGGATTCGAGTGAGAATTTTCTCAAGAGTGGACTCTTTACATTGCATTAATGTGGACTGAAACACTAACTATACACCATTTGTTTCCCTTCTCACATGCTGACCAATATGAGGAGCTTCGTGACTGCCTGTCCCCTCAGCACAGACTTCGTCATTCCTCCTCGTTTCAAGTCAGTTCATTAACGCCAAACCAAATCTCCACAGACCACAAATGAAATGGAGGATTTGCCCGGCAGTGTAAAATAATTTTTCAGCGGTGGCGAGATGAACAGTGAGTCGAACCAACAATGAGACAACAGCAGCTGCCTGCATGTGTGTCGGTTTGTCTGTCCAAGCAATCCAAATGACATTCAATAATGTGGGGATGCTCGTCACCATGGCGATGCAGCATTAGTCATTGTCAGGTTCGTTATGGAGACAAAGGCCTGTGTAGAATGTATGATTTTGCTTAAGGCAGAGGGGGTTAGCCTAGATACCAGCATGTATACACAACCTGTGTATAAATAAACTGTTTTATACAGAGACAGTTTAGTCTCTCAGCCTCACATTTCTACCATACAAGTCCATACGTGTCAATCATCCTTTCTATTTCAAAATACAACAGCCTGAAATTGCATTTTGTACACTCTAACTCTTTCTAGGTGAGTATCTCTGTCACCAGCCACATCCTTCTGTTGTCACTGTTTGTTCATGTATTGTTACTGTTGCTATAGCGGTCCTCTCTACAATCCCAGCCTTTCAACTAGAACTTCTAGGTGACCCTTGTGATTATAAGCGCTAGTTTACAGTCACTGGTTTCTTTATCACTGTGGATACATCATTTCCTTATCATTCATTTTAACTAAGTGTATTATCATAACCCAACTTAATTCTGTTCTGTCAGTGGGACTGGCAGGAACAGGTGAGGGGGATTTGGATCTTCAAGGGATTGACAGAGATATCAAATCAAAACTGGGAGATGGGCTCAGGTCTATAATGTTTCAAAATACAGGGCTTCTCTCCAGATATTGGTTAGTGGTGGGAAGTGAATGTGCGATCTGCTCTGTCGGTGTATAAATGTTGCTGAACTGAATCGAACACATCCTGACACGTCTCGTCCTGTTACCAATGTAGTTAACTACTATGTGACACCTCACTAATGAATTAAATTGCCCTGTTTCAGGTGAGGTAGTGAACTTCCACTATAAAAATCATGATATATATTTAAAGGTTTAGTGAAAAGTCAGATTTTGTGTGTGGTTCTTGACTGTGGCGTTAAGAGTGGTTCACTGTAGATTTAATTGAAGTAAAATAAAATATTTTACAATTTAAAGATGTTGGTAATTTACAGTGTTTTGAAATGTAACCAGTTTACTTAAGTGTTTCTCAGTCTTAGTGTTGTCTTTCCAAACATCACCGATGCAAATAGCAGCAAGTTGAGTAACTTATTAGTTAACGTTTCTACCTGCAGGTGTGTTTAAAGTTTTACAGCCAGGTGTACACTGTTTTGTATACATTGGATTGTGCCTTAAATTTTCCAGTGTTGTAAAATTATGGTACTTTTATGTTGCAACACAATGGGCTTACATTTGTACCCAAACAATTCACTTTAATTTTAATATAATGTATTACAGTAACCCTTTCTCAGTTAAGTACCACAGTTAGATGACTTTCCATCTTTGTCTTCGGGTTACGATGATCTAAAAACTGTGAAATTAAACTCGAAATTATGTACTATAACCTCATAGTGAAAGCTTCACACAGTAAATACAATAACATATTGTATTTACACAGTAAATACAATATGTTACATAAAGAGGGGATTTCACATTGTACAGATTTTCTTAAATGTTCTAAAAAATACTGATTACCTTAATAACCCCTACAGATGCATGTTTATGTTAATGTTAATAGAGTTGTCTGTACAGGCATGAAAATGTATGTATTTAAAGGTAAAAGGGGCCCGCTGAGGCTGCATATGTACGGGTCTTCTAGTTTTGTGCTACACCTCTGGTCCTTGATAACAAAATTACACAATCTTAAGCATAAGTTTCACCTATGCACACGGTAAAAGTAATTATTTGATTTTAATTTAATTTGACAACTCAGCTTTTGGGCCATTTCGTTTTGAATGAGCTGGACGACAACGGCGAAGTGTCTCAGCCTGCGGTGCATCAGGGATTTTACACCAGATAAATGAAGGCACAAACAAATGAATGTGATGAAAAACTGCTCTGCGGTCGTCCCCTCAGTTTCAGAAAGCTTCCACAGACAAAGTCTTTTTCCTCTCTAAACACTGTGAATGCTGACTCCCCTGCCCACCCACAGTCTGTTGGCTGCATAACCGTGTTCGTATCTGTGAAAAAAACATACAAAGCCAGTGCCTCCTGTTGGATGAAAAGCTGCAGTTTCTCCCGGATGTGATCGGAGGTGAAAATGGGTTGCTTTTAAAATAACCAAAGTGTTCAGGGTCTATGAAAGTCAGACACAAAGTACACCACACCCTCATCTCTCACCTCTCAGAGCCGCAGAAATAACAAATCCGAGTGTTTACTGTCTATCTCGACTCTTCTTTGAACTCATTTACATCACTTCAGTTGTCCTCCCTCTCTTATTACACCCTCTCTCTCACTCCTCCCATCATGTCCATCCTGGCAAACACAGTGGGAGCGAAGGGTGAATTAATAAAGGAGTGAAAGTGGAGCACAACTCCCTCAGGTCCGCCTTTTCTGGGACGCTGACACAGAGAAACACACAGGCACACACACACACACACACACACACACACACACACACACACACACACACACAGAACGACAACACAATCTACATAAAGGCCCTCACGCACTCACACAATATAAGGCCTACATGTGCACAAAGCCACATGCATACTTCTCATGCATTACTTGGGTGATGAGATGTGAAGAGGAGACAGAGAGAGAAAACGATCCATATCTCCCATCATCTACACGCCCCTGCCTTAGGGTGGGAGGGACATGAGGAAGGAGGAGATAGGGAGAGTGGAGGAGATTAAGGAAGGAGGAGGAGGAGGAGACAGGAGGGCAGGAGCCACGTGAGGAGGGATGCATGGAGAGTGAAACTCAACGGTCCCACACTCCCTGTGTTTCCTCCTCTCATCTCCTTTCCTTTAATTTCTTCTCCTCTCTCCTCTTTCCACCCCCTTCCTTTTTCTTTCACAATGGCACTATACTGCTTTGGTTCCTCCTCTCCTCTTAATTTACCTCTCCTCTCCTTTTCATCCTCTTACCTTTCCTCCCTCCTCATTTGTCCTTCTTTTACTTCCTTCTCTGCTCTCCTTTCCTCTCCACTCCTATTCTCTCATCTTCTCTCCCCTTTCCTTTCCTTTATTTTTCTTTCCTTTCCTTTCACAATGGCTCTATACTCCCTTGTTTCCTCCTCTCCTCTCCATCTTCTTTCCTCTTCTCTTCTCCCCTTTGCTCTAACCTACCCTCCCCTCTCCCCTTTCACTTCTTTTCCTTTTCCCCTTGTTTCCTCCTCTCCTCCCCTCTCATCTGTCCTCCTTTTTCTGTCTTCTCTGCTCTCCTCCCTCTCCCTTCTCCTCACCTTTCCTCTCCACGCTTGTCTCCTCTCCTCTTTCCTTTCCTTTCCTTTTCCTTTCACAAAGGCTCTATACTCCCTTGTTTCCTCCCCTCCTCTCCTTTCCAAACTCTTTCATCTTCTCTGCTCCCCTCCTTTCCTCTACTCTTCCTTTCCTTTTCCCCTCGTTTCCATTTATCCTTTCCCAACTTTTCCTCTCATTTCCTCTTTCATTTCCTCCCTTCCTCGTCTGTCCTTCTTTTCTTTCCTCTCTTCTCTCCCTTGTTTCTACTCTCCTCTCCTCTCACTGTATGTACAGTGGTGTATTGACACTGTCTGACAAAACCAAAGTCAGCAAAAAAAACGACAGTCTGAAGTGTTTCAAAGAAAACAACTGATATAAATGTGGTGCACTAAACTGCAGCACCAGATCTGAGCCACTATCCCAGTTTAACTTCACCTTAAATGCATCATAAAATATTTGTATTGACAGGTTGCTACAGTCAGGGAGGCGGGGATTGTTTATTAATGGCTTACACTAATAAAACCTGTTAATAATTAAGCCTCCTTTAGCGAGGGAAAGTCCCTCAGGAGTTTCATTGTAATTCAAAGCGTTGTAGTGGGCACAGTCAGACACTGGGGATCAAGCCAGCAACTCTTCAACTGCTCGCTAGATTTTCTAACAGATCTGCCAAACAGCTTTTCATCCCTCTACTCCATCTTTTCTTCCTCCCTGTCCATCACTTTGTTTTCATCCCTTCATCCCCACAATCTGCTGATGGGAACAAAGACAGAAAAAGAGGAAGAAGGAACGGGTGAATGAAACTGGTTGAATGAATCAGTGAGTCACACTAACTACATGAATGTAAGAATGAATGATTACATGTTTGTGACAGCGTTACAAAAGCTGCTGTTTCTGAACTGTGTGTCACAATCAGTGACAAGTGGATTTCTTCTTTAACAAACTGCTGTGAAATGATGATGCATGTTAACACTTGATGATGGTGGCAGAAAAAACTAAGATTAAAGAAGGAAAAAGAAAAAAACAGGAGGCTCTAATTAAAGAGTAGCCCTGTATGTGTGTGTGTGTGTGTGTGTGTGTGTGTGTGTGTGTGTGTGTGTGTTTGCCTCTTGGTTTCATTTGTTCCACTCTGAAAGTCATTTTACCTCACATGAACCATATCACTTACTAATTAAAGGGACCGTATACCTTTAGGATATTTTTGCACATTTCTGAAAGTTCATGACTCATATTCTTGCTCGTGTGTGTCTGGATATCCTCCTCCCTAAACCAGGAGGCTGGTTCAACGTTATTTCTTAGGATCAGGTTACAGTAATGTAGAAAATTATAGTTATACTAGGTTAAGGTTACGAATGGCTGCTACAAAGGCTTACTATACTGTGCAGGAAGCAATGGCAATGAGTTCCATGTTTTATATAGCAAACATATTTTACTGTTTTTGTTCTCTTTTTTCTTTCTGCCTGTTATTTTTAGTCATTTTTTACAATCACTGTCTGTAGTGGATGCTTGTTTGACTGTTTTATTGTTAGTTTTTTGTGTTTTTGTGTTGTATCATGTGTTTGATTGCTCAAAAGCCTTACCATGGACGAGGACTGCAAATTAGCCACGGCTAGAAGTCCTATGTAAATTGCATTAGATGTAACAATGCCTACACGTACCGTCTCTGTCAAATAAACTGCTAAATAAATAAATACATTTGAATATTACAGGTTTGACCCAAGCAACACTTGTTTGTGCCCTTCAGTGGTAGAAGACATACTCAGATCATTTTCTTAAGTAAAAAAACAAAACAATACTACAACGTTAAAATACTCACGAGTAGAAGTCCGGCATTCAAATTCTCACAACTTAAAAGCATTTGTTTTAATGGTGTTAGCATCCAAATGTGCCAAAAGTATCAAAGGTAAAATGACTCAGAATGCAGAATGGCCCATTTCAGAATAATATACTATATATTATATCACTGCAGTGTAATTATTAATTATCACTATGTTGTAGTTGTTAAAGTTGGAGCATTTTTAACTAATTTAAATATTAATGATGGAACCTTAATCCAAATAAATACATCCTAATTTATAAGCTGATTTATATTCTGTATTAAAAATCTGTATAACATAACTAAAGTAGTATAAAGTATAAAGAGACATAAAATGGAAACACTCAAGCTAATTATAAGTACCTCACATTGTACGTGTAGTATTGGAGAAAATGTACTTACAATATAAAAAAAACTTCATATTTATAAAGTAACAAGCTATTTTCTTCTAAGAAAAGCGAATAACAAACTGATTTGTAATTCTCAGATGTTAGAGATTAAATATTTGACACATAACATGCGTCATACATAACATACATAACACCAAACTATATCTTTGGGCAGTTCATCCCAGAGCAGGATGTAATGTTTGTCTTGACTCCACACAGTGGCAGAAACTGGAACAAGAAACTTATAACACAGCCTTTGCAGGGAGAGAATGAAAGCTCACCAAGCTACAAGGTGATAAAGGCTCAACAGAGATTTAGAAATAAAACTCAGTTTTTTTTTTAAACAATCTGATTCTCATATCTTCATCCGTGAGGGATCACCTCTTTTTCTCACTTTCTCTCGCATACACATAAATTACAGCGCTACATAACTTGATGCAGCAAAGAGGACGAGAAGCAGAGAGACGACATGAAGAGATGAAATCAGTCAGGAGAAAGAATGCAAAAGAGAGAAATGGAGCAAGAAGGAAAACATGCAGAAAAAAGTGAAGAAAGAAAGAAAAGAGTCAGAGCTAGAAGCAGTGAAGGGGAGAAAGAAAGGGAGCGTCTTGCAGAAGCCCAGGGGGTATCCTGCTATCCCAGAATGCTTTGCTCTAACCTACTTTGGTATTTCTGTTTCTGTCTTTGTCTCTGCAGCGCTCTGAGTGGGCTAGCTACCCCGTACACACCATATCTGACTGAGTTTTGTTCGTGTGCGTGTTCCTGGATTTCTATCCTTCCGAGGACCAGCATGATTAAACAGATGTATATGTGTGGCTGTGTGTGCCTGGTGTCGGTGACTCTGTGCCTGCAAACTTCTGATCACTGACCTCACTCCGCCTGATGAGGTAAAAAGAGGCCTTTTGTGTGTCTACATACACACACATACACACACTTCTCAGAGTCAAAGATGATGATGTGAGTGATGAGAACAGCCTTGCTATGACATAAAATCCCCAAAACAACACAACACACTTGTGTGAATATGTATAGGCGTGTGTGTGTGTGTGTGTGTGTGTGTGTGTGTGTGTGTGTGTGTGTGTGTGTGTGTGGGCATTTGTCTGTATGTAACTGTGTCATTACTGAGTTATGTGTGTGTCCTTGAGTCAATGCAACTGTAATGCGTGGTTGTCCGTGCACCTATGGGTGAATGACTGTGTGCATAAGTGTTTGTGTGTGTGTGTGTGTGTGCGCGGGCGTGTGTGTGCATATGTGTGTGAGAGAGAGAGAGAGAGAGAGAGAGAGAGAGCGGGCTGAGTGGGCAGCCTGAAGACCAGCTCAGTAACACTCTGTTACTATGGAAACTAATGAGCGGAGCACGGAAAGAGGAGCTTGATGAAGGGAGGAGAGGAAGTTTTGTCTTTCGTTCTATCTATCCATCCATCCAGTTCATTCCATAACTTGCTGTATTTATGATATGTAAGCATCTAAAACAATTTACATGTATTGATCACTTTGTCTTTGACGTCTATGGAGAGAACTCGGGATGGTATTTCCTGGAAAAAGTAAAGGATGTGATGCTGTATACACCGTCTTCCACTCCACAACAGCGCCAACAGTGCAAAACTAGCTAACAAATGCTAAGAAATGGAGTCCGCTAACATGAGCAATACAGATTGGAACACAAAGTCCAAAGTCAAAGCTACCATTACTGCAAAAAATTCAAAATATATTGTGATATATTGCTTGCTCACTACGTTCTGGCTAGCAGAATACTAACTCGTGAATATGTTAGTTGGCTAGCTTGCCTATTGACTAACAGCTAACATTATCCATGATACTAACTTATGTATTATGAGAAACAGTCTTGATTTTAGCCAACAATAAACAATGTTACAATACTTAACAAAGGCATATAACCTAAATGACTGCATTTGAATAGCCAAGAGTAATGCAAGGCAAGGGCAGCCAGCTAGCTAACTGTAATCTCAGCTAAGGTTAGCCAGCTAGCTGTGACTTAGCTTCACATCATGGATCTGGCATTTGTTGATATGAAACATTAGCTGATAAACATATTTGCAAACTCAAGCTTGTTCATGGAGGCAGTGGTTAAATGAAACATAGGGACATTACATATAGTAGCATTATCTGAAATATGAATGTAAAGGCCACTGATCAAGAGTCATGACAAGCACTAAGTGATCATTTCAGTCTCGTGTATGTCACGTCGCTGGTTTGGCTGATGCCCAGGATGATGCTCGCTAGTGTCTACAGAATGTGAGCACAACTGCGATCAACAGGAAGCTGACAGCAGACGACTGAACGATCATCTGTGTCATTAATAACAAGGATTTTCCACTTATTTATTTATTTGTGTATATCTGCTTCAAGGATTAATCAGATGCATTGAAATCAGATGTGCATAGAAAGCTTCTCTCTTTCTCCGCATTCATACATGCAATGACTGAATAAAGGAACATCTACCATTATTAACATGTGATGACATTGTATTGATGATTTACATCAGTTACCTAACTTTAACTCTGTCCTTAGTCTTATCGGCTACATGCCTGACCCCCACATTTGCTACCTTCTACTTATTTTTAATAATAGAAGGCTTAAAATAAACCAGCGACCTTGTTGGGGCCAGACTTTTGTCCCCACATGAGAGGTGTGTCCCCACAATGTAATTACAAGGTACACCCATGCATCTATTACCAATGTGACATTTAACACTGGAACCAGGGCTCCACCTGCTGCATGCACAGGAGCACACACACACAGACACACACAGACACACACAAGCACTCCATTTAAAGCCTTTAATCCGTCATAATGATCAATTCTTTTATGCTTCTTCACGTTGAGTTCATAACAACTCATTTACATACAAATTCACGACAGTGAAACGTGAATAAACTTCTCCAAACTGTCATTTACATGAGTCATGACAGTCCATACAAATCACTCACTGATGCTTTCAGCGCCATGTTCAGAAGCTGTTTTGATAAACTCCTGTAATCTGTGACTACAGCAGTGATTAACATCTAACTCCTACCTCACACACTCACACACATGCACAGAACTCAAAACACATTCAGCAACTGAGCTGCTGATGTTTATTGTACATATTTTCTCTCTACCTGCCCACACCTGTTGTGCTGTTTGTGCCGAACAATTGAGCATAACTCCATTAACTTTCTGACCAAGGACAGCCCACGCCACCTAACAATGCTTTTTGTATTTGCTGTTAAAACACCATCAGGATAAATCATTGCTTATGTTGCCTCTGGCAGTTATTTGTGCATTTCTGAGGTTTTTATTAAGCTTTTCCAGTTGAAACTGTCTGTTATGTCACTGCATTTAGTCATTAGGCTCCAAATGTGGCCAAGAAAAATGAACGAATGTACCTTTATGTTTCTCACCAAACATGTTGCATGTGTTTGCCTAATAAAACCTTAATAAAGCCATTTTTAAGATATTCATAAACCCACATTGTGCAGTACATGTCCATCCACATGAATTGGCTTGTATAGAGCACAGATTAAAATTGTGACCTGCTCACCAAATATACTGTAGCTCCATACTGCCACTTGTCAAAAACAAGGTTTAATGCACAATATGTAATTTCTGACACTACAGGTGTCTCAATCAAAACATAACAAAAGGCGTAAGAAGCGTGGGATCATGGGAGTTCTTGCGACTATCTGCCTACATAAGTTGGGCAGAAAAGCTCACAGATGAGAAAATTGAAAGTTGTATTTATGTCATATTCAGTGAGCCGACTTCCTGCCTCACTCTCTGACTCTGTTAGAAATTATATTGACAAGCAGCAAAATGAAACACGCCGTTACCTTGAGTAAACTTACAGATTTTTCTGGGTTTGAAAGTAAGTACACAACTCAACAAAATATTTAACAAAGATGTTATAGTCGATTTTAGACATTTTAATGCAGATACCAAGCAAGCAAGCAAAGTTTATTTATATGGCACCAGTCACAAAGTGCTTCACAGTCAAACAAAGTCAGATAAAATAAAAACAACAAATAAATAAAAATTCAAGACAAACACAGGAGTAAAACATAAAACCTAATATTCTACCCAAATACCTGTCTGAAAGGGAAGTTTTTTAACTGCCTTTTAAAAGAAATGTTACATCTTTGAAGGTACCCTGTGAAGTTTTTGACTACAAGAAATGCTGTGGAGTGTCTTAATGAGTGTTCCCTGTTCTGTTTGTAATGTGAATGAGCCCTCTGAGGCATTGGTGTCAGCATGTAATTCATTTTAGTTTCAGCTATTTCACAGTTGGCAGTATCGTGCCAACAACTGTAGCAATGTACCCGCAAAGATAGAGAAAGGGAATTTGACTGCTAGAAAGCCAACATGATTGTAAGCGACGCACCATTTGAAATGTTTTTAAAAGTCGGTTTTACAAATGTTTTATTGGGAAGGAAATGTATTGACCCATTTAATTAGGCCTAAAGGATACACACAATGCATTTTGGGAGAAATACAGAATGTGTATATAAACTTTGTCTATAAGGAAACTCCACAACGCACCTTCAGCTACAGTATGTAATCTTTGTGTGAGATGTAGACAGTGGTGTTCATGATGAAATTTTTTTTTCTTTGTTTCCAGGATTGACCAACATAGCCATATTCCACATTCAACTATAATTCATTAGCAGTGAAGCATCCTGCTGACCACATAGATTATTTAATACAGTAAATAGTGAATGGCACAGACAGCAGATGGTATTCTCAAAGATCACTGGGAACTACAATGGATGCAGGCTGGTCTCTTCTCTTTTTGCTCATGCCCCCCTCTAATCCTCTTTGTCCTCACCGATTCAGCCAGCACTTCAATAAGCCTGGTCTTTTGACATGGGCACGTTTGTTTTTGACCCAAACATCAACCCTGACCATGATCTGGACGCATCGGGTCACCAGGTCGCGGTCATAATTCATGCAAGGTATCATGGGGGCAAGTCTTAAAAGAGGACTCCACCGATTTAGCCAAAGTCGCTGCAGCAGAACCAGAGGTATTGGCTCTTTTGTTCCAGGCGTTATTCTTCCTTGTCAAAGCCTGACCCATACATTACCCACAATGCAAATTCACAGCTGACAGGTCCGTCTGAGATTTGTGTATGTTATGCTAGTAGTGGTTAATGTACCATCAGGCTGCTACCCTCAAGCAGAGATGAGGAATGGGCTACAGAGGTCTGCTGAGTTCACATCTTCCAAAGTTCTTAACAACAGAGATTTTTCAAATTTCACATTTGTAGTCTTCAGCCCCAACCACATTTGCCTCAAGTGACATCACTTGTTAAGGTCAACTTATCAGACTTTATCCAGCTCCCTCTAGAGCCACAAAAGGCTTTATACATCTTATTTTCACATATACAGTGAAGACACTGATGTGTAAAATCAGTGGGCTCCATGGAACTTCTGTGTTGTGTTGGAAGCTGTTCATTAGTTTATGTTTGCTGACTCCCCTTCTACATTAACATTAGCTACAGCTGCCCTCTGTTAGCGGAGCAGATAGAGGCACTGAGACGAGGCACTCGAGAACGTTGCATCCTTTGGACTGTTGCAGAAAGTCCTTCACAAAGAAATCCACAGTCCAGCAGCATTAAACAACTTAAACAAATCCTCCATAAGCTTATATAGAAAACTGAGAGAGACGGGGACGGCCCCTTTTTTTCACATCACCTTACAATCGGCTCTAACTTGACCAATAGAACAATGACCAATACGTGCTAATCTCTACAAATTGTTACATGTTGCACAAGTTGTGAAGCCTTCCGAGACAAACTTGTGATTCTGCGCCATGAAAATTGATGTGACTATCATCCATGCACACACAGGCATGGACACTATAAATGTAAACTGGTCTAAAACATGTAATAACCGCAGGCGGTCGTCCACTGGCATCCCCAAACCACCCCATCTTATTGGCTAATGGTTGGGAAGGTCTCCGATGACTCACTCTCTGTCTCTCTCTCAACCACACACACAAACACAACCCTTACACACAATGGCGCACACACATTTCTAATGAATGCTCTGTTAGCATTTACACAGAAGCAGTAACTAGACGGAAAGACCTAAAAACAAACAAACAAAACAGCACACATCACAACACGCATTAGTGGCCTGTTCTAGCTGGTGGCTGTCAACAACTTTGGAGAGTCTGGAGGGTCCAGTCAGAGCCCACCTCTTTACTGTGGGTCTCTGTGAGTGTGAGTGTGTGTGTGCGTGTCCATGGGCATCCTGCATGTGTGGGCGGACAGTGAGGCTGAGTTGTCATGTTGGGCAGAACATATCTGCATATTCATAACCAAGCATTTATGCATACAAGCCTGCACACACACACACACATTTACACACACAGGTGAACACAGATGTACAAAATTTGCCACGAGACAAAACCAATATTAAAAAATGATGGCGTCGTGCTGAGAAGAACAGCAGGAGGCAGAGAAGACAGCGAGAGAGAGATGAGATAGACAGAGAGAGCAAGAGGAAAGACACAACGGCAGACTAGAACGAGAGAGAGGAAGAGAATGAGTGGTAGGCAGGAGACTCTGTGTGGGTTGACTTTTCTCTCTCTGGTGCTATGGTAACCTACAGAGCTGCAGCTAATCATAGGAGAGGAGAGGAGAGGAGAGGAGAGGAGAGGAGAGGAGAGGAGAGGAGAGGAGAGGAGAGGAGAGGAGAGGAGAGGAGAGGAGAGGAGAGGAGAGGAGAGGAGAGGAGAGGAGAGGAGAGGAGAGGAGGAAACAAAAAAGGGAAGAAGAGGAGACAAAAGAGGAGGCAAAAAGAGAAAGAGGAGAAAGAAGGAGTGAACGGAACAAGAAAGGAAATGAAAGGAAAGGAAGAGGAGTGATGTGAGGGTTTCTGCAGGTTTCACAAGTCGTACATTTGATACTCAAATAAAGACAGATAGCTAAGACCTTTAATTAGTTTTAAAGGCTTCAGTATAAAGACATCAACTTTATGTCTTGAAGAGCTCCTAAGATCCTTGAGTACTGATTTATATCCAAATCAAAAAAATGTAATGGCCTCAATAAACCTCCCACCGAACAAAAACGAAAGAAAAAGATAGCCAGAGAGTGTCTCCTTGTCAGTCCGTCAGTTGGTCCACCACTGTGGTACAGACTGAAACATCTCAACAACTATTAGATGGATTGCCACAAGGTTTAGATATTCGTTGCCCCCACAGGCTGAATCCTAGTGATTTTGGTGAGCCCTTGACTTTTCCTCTAACAGCTATATGAGGTTGACATTTGTGGTCTTGGATGAAATGTCTCGACAACTACTGGATGGATTGTCATAAAATGTGTTCATGTTCCCCTCAGGATGACCTATAATAGCTTAGGTGATCCTGACTTTTCATCAGGTTAAATGTTTTATTTGTCCAGGACTCTGGTTTATAACCCAATGCCTGTAAAATGTTATACATGGCTCAACACCAGCATGTTACCATTTAGCTCAAAGCACTGCTCAGTTACAGCATTTGGTTGTCTCCACTGTGCCACAAAAATGACAGAACAGGCCATGCCTATCTGTGGATGTATTTTACCTCTGTGGATTTTTTGCTCTGAAGTGAAGGGGAACATTTTTGTAATGAGCCTGTTTCTCTAATAGTTTGTTTAAAGAAAGATGCAAAACAGACCAATATAGTGTAAAATGACAAATCCTGAGCATTCAGAATCACCAATAGCAACATATCTGCCAATATTTGTCATGTTTCGTTCTCTGGGCTTTTGTTTTAGAATTTTATTATTCATATTAGACAATAAACAATTAAAGCTGGGGTTGGTAAAACTAGAAACCAGCAAAATCAAGCTTAATTTTAAAGGTATCCAACTTTTTTATCTACATATAAAATCAAATGCAAAAAGCTGTTTGTGTTCAGACCTCTGTTTTGTTTGCTGTTGTGACCGTTGATGTAAGCAAAGAAACTGCAAGGCTGTAAATGTAACAGCCCTTTGTCCTGTTGTGTTATGTACGCCCTGGAGCGCAATGCAGCAAATTAATCACAACATGAATCAGCCTCATGAAATAAGGTGAGCACTTTGTTGGACATCTACCAAAGACAAAACTGGCATGTAAACAGCAGGGACGGGTTTAAAACTCTGAATTAGGGGTGGCTCTGGTGTCTAGTGTGTCACTTTGTGGTTGTTTGACTTCTCTTTGTGGTTGTTTTGTGTCTTTTTGTGATTGTTTTGTGTCTCTTTGTGGTTGTTTTGCCTCTTTGTAGTTGTTTGATTTCTCTTTGTGGTTGTTTTGTGTCTCTTTGTGGTGGTGGTTTTGTTCTTTCTTGGTCATTTAATATCTCTTTGTGATTTGTCTAAGTAATCTTTTTATATCTGAGTGGTTTGTCTCTTTTTGGTATTTTTGTGTCTCCATATTCTTACCTTCATTTGGCAGAAATAAAAAGAAATAAAAGCCTCCCTGCACTTATGAACTTCTCCGTCTTTTATATCGCATTAAACACATCACAGTTCAAATTTATGTTGTGACCCGCCTCAAGCTACAACAGTAAAATGATGCTTAATCATTGAGGCTTCAGTAACGATCTAATAATGTCATATATAATAATCTATCATTCACAGGGGACATATTCCTGACTAACGACTACTATTACTTTTGACACTTTGAGTAAATTTAGATGATAATGTGTGTGTAGTTTTTGCTTCGGTAGGATTATATCAGGATTATAATGGGGTTTTTTATTATGTATTTTACTTAAGTAAAGGGTCAGAAAACTTCTTTCACCACTGGAGATAATAAGAGCAATAAGTGTCCTGTCATGGAGAACAACCAAGTGAAGGTTTGCTTAAAAGCCACAAAACAGAAAGCACAAAAGATTCTGTGAGAGCCAGAGATGGCTGTCAGCAAAAATGATTTCACATATGTAAGATATGTTGCACTTGGACCGAGATGGTAAAACTGTCTTTTGTCTCTGAAATGTCAGAGACATTCTCAGTCCTATGAATGCACTCATCCCTTGTTCTGGTTATATCTGCAGGACAATCAGAGACATTGATTATGGGCTGCTGCTGTTGATCGCAGATTAACATTGCCTCACGCTGTTCAATAAAGGAAACAGTTCAAAGCTCGTCATTTGAGTGAGTCAGTCTCTCTAAATCTCTCTACTGCAGTTGTTGCAATGTAATCATGCCTTCATGCTGTTTTCCTGATGTGTGACGGATTAATTAAATATCTTGAAATGTTGCCATTAATATGTCACAAAAATAAGTGAAACTGGGTGAGCTTGGTCTCTCTTGTGTGTCTCTCCTGCTCCTTTTCCTCTTTGTCTCTCTCCCTTTGCCCTCTCTGCGTATTTCTCTCTGTTTCAAAATCCTACTGAGAATGATGCAACCATACAGTAACTATACAGACAGACCAGAAAACACACCCACACGCACATACAGTGACACACACACATGCACAGTCTTTCTGAACCCAGACTACTTAGGAAATATTTAATCTACACTTAGTGAGTTCATTCACAAACAGACGATCCTTTTTTAGCAGTTTTTCTTTCTGTCTGGTTTTTCACCTGTCTGTCTGCAAGTCTGTCTTTATATTTAGGTCAGTGTGCCCCATTTGCAACTGGACCTACTTTAACTTGATTGGTTTACAGATGTTTTCTGGTATTTTGGCTGAGGATATAAATACATATGTTGGCAGTTTGCTGATGTAACTCATCTCAATAAACATTAAAAAAAGCCATAAATGTGTCAATTGTCCCGCCTGAGCAACATCAGAGTCAGTGAATCTCTTGCCTCAGCTTTTGCTTCAAAGGTTTCATCATTACATTCATAATCATCGAGCATCTGTGTTTCTCTCTGTAGTCTAGAAGGTTGTCTATCAACACTCAGTGTTGTTTCTTTCAACATATTTCCAGAATCAGAAATGTAGTTTTTAGCTGCAACCAGCAGCTCTATAGCTTGTCGGTCAGTCGGTCCACAAAAAATGTCCTCACCCTTTGGCAACCACAGTTTTCAGCCTACAGTAGGCTGAAATTTGGTATGGAGGTCAAATGCGTGTGTTCATGCCAATTGGCTATAAGTGAGCGTGGTGATCAGTGTGGCCTACCAGCAGTCAGGTGTTTGTGAGGTTTTCTGTGTATGTGTGAATGAAGAAACCTGTGGATGCATGCACATACTGAACGTTGTCGCAGTTATCGTGTTTTTCACGTTGCAACTCTACCTTTTTATTCAAACAAAGATGGTAACTGGAGTGATATTTTTTTCCTCAAATCCAGGCTGTACAACCGACAGGGCAATGCAGGAACCAGACTATATTACCACACATACTACAAGCATTAATATGTGATCTTGTCTTATAATCAGGCCCTTGTGTCACACTAAAGTTTTAAAACCTCTATAAATTTGTGCACAAAGTATTATCAACCATAGGAGTACTGTTTGCACCAAACTTAATGGGAATTTGGAGGCATCAGTACAGCACACATCGCAAAGAGAGTGGTAGGTGGTGAGTCAGTAACACCACGAACAACAGTGTTGAAGGGATTTTGGGAATGCCTCAGGGTCTTCTGTCAATCTGGATAAACTCCATTTCCTAATTCAAACAAAGACAGCAGTTGGAATCTTCTTGTCCAAATAGGATTTTCTTCACGCTAATACACCTGTGTTTTCCAAATGCAATGTGTGGAAAAGGCCTATTTTATTGTGCATCATCAAAATTAAGATTCATCACATCCATTAATTTATCTCTTTTGTGAACATGATAGGTATAAACTGTGGCTCGTCTGTACACAGCCACACAGTCCTGAGAAGAGGTCTCATCAGCCAAAAGTGAAAATTCCTGTGTACCATGGGTGTGCAGAGACTTTAATCAAGCTGTCCTCTGTACCAGAATCATTTCCCTCTCCCTCGGGAAGAAGTAGTCCTTGACCTCGCCTCTCAATCAGAGTAAAACCTTCCAGAGGTTCTTATCAGAAACCTTCAATCTTCACACTGTCAGTTTTTCCAAGAAAGGAAAAGACAGTATGATTTACCCCTGTAATTACTGGGGATTTCAGACAGTTTGCACAATATTATTGATAACGCTACTTGATTGCTGGAGTTATGATTTTTATTTGCAGATCTGTGGGACGATACCAGCTGTCAGTTGCTGTCACATAAAAACTGCAATAATGGACATGTGAACAAATACTTAAGACCATGTTTAAGCTAGACTTGCTGCTGAAGTAATGATTAATGTAGACACATTTTTGTATATTTGTGAAACCACAAACTAAGCTTAGTCCCTATCATGTCTCCGTAAAGTGTAACATTCTGCTCATAGTCTTTTTCATATTGCTGTTTTGTGACAGAAGAAACTGAATCAAAACATGTGCACGTGATCACCAAGCAAGTCAACGGGAAAAACAAAACTAACCCCTTTTAGTCTTAATTAACAGCAGTGTTTCAACATCAACACTCTTCTTTGTCAGACAGACAGATCAAATCAAACGTCGCTCAGCTAAGTAGTCCAGATATTACAAACCGCTTCAGACCCTTCTGACACAGGTCAGCGTGACACCAGTACATCACATTAGCAATCAAACTGCTGAGGCTCCACAAGTATGTCCAATAAGCAAATGTTGCCAAGCAACAAACACAGTTTGCAGCCTCCAAGCTGAGTCCTGAATGGCGTTTCACTGCAACTGTACTTGTTGGTAGGATGTTAAAACTGAACCCCACAGTGCTGCATGAGTGTGATACAATTGAGGCCACAGTGGTGTCATTCTGGCCAAAATCGCCTTCAGAAAGAATGTGTAACCTTGAAACCAGACAGGTTAATCATCTGGATATAAATATAAACAGGCATTAACACCAGCTTGATGCAGAATCGAGACCATCTACATCCTCCAGAGAGGAATCTGTCTGCTGAGAGAGAATCCATGTGTCTGTACTACAGTGTGGATCAGCTACCACACTGGAGACACAAGTCAGGTGAACTTCTTAAACTCCTCACGTTCTCCCCTTGAGTTCTCCTTCAGACATTCAGTATTTTCTCAATCATTTCAGCTTTTTCTATTGGCTGCACCATACCATCACATATACTGTAAATATTCTAGATGTCTTGTGCATCATTTTATACATGTGTACTTGTATAAAGTTATGCACAAGCATCTCACCATGATGCACCTCTCCTGAAAAACTGTGTCAGTGTCACCCAACACCAGTAACGCCCCTCATATCAGTTCAGTGACTTCTGCTCGAAAGCCACATTATCACATACACAACTCATTCATGGGCATATGTATTTTATATTCAAATACATTTGCATCTGTTTTAATATGTGGTTTGTTCAACTCTTTTATTTGCAAGTGTATTTTGAAAGTATTGAAGGCCAGAATTGTAAGAGTTTGGCCACTAGGGGGCAGTGAAACAACAACACAGACTTATCATGCCTTTAAGTTGATATGGTGGACAAACAGCTGATTAATTACATATCCTGCAGTTACAAAGCAAGATGATCCTTCATTAGGAGTCGTGTTTCTGGCCACCTTATGATTGCACGTCCAATTTTCACACAGCTCTGTGTTCGGTCTGGCTCTTTAGTTGCTAAATGCTCCACTTTGTTCACCAGCTAGTCTCTGTGTCTCTGTTTTGTGCTGAGCAGGTAGTGTAAAGTGGATTTTTAGAGCTTTTTAGTAAAAAACAGCGTAATCTGTAGCTCCTCTATATTTTGCTGAACTTTAAATGAGTTGCAGCTAATTGTTTAGCTGTACGGCCTGCAGCTTTAGTCTTACCGATTTCCTCTCATGGCGTTGTTTTCAGTCGCAGCAGGCAGCTGCGAAAAAGCTCTAAAAACCCATTGTACACTGCCTGCTCAGCACCAAACAGCAGAAAGACAGTAAGCAATGGCAATTAGCAGCTAAAGAACCAGAAATTTCCCATAGGAGTTGGTAGAGACCAAAACCTGAGCTTAAGGAGAGTGAACCTGCACTTGCAAAAATTGGTCAGAAACACGACTCCAAATGCTAATGTTGCTGTCATTATGTTGGTATGTGTGTGTGGGTGTATTCATGTGTGTATTTTGAGTGAGATATGATTATTGGACAAACATCATAGTACCGGTATAAGTGTATCATACAATATTGGATCAATTTTAAGATTTTTAATCCTAATTTTTTAGTAATTTCAGTGTAATTTTATAATGAAATCAGGCATTTATTACAGTTTTGCACCTCTGTTGACACACTGCCACTGACAAACTGTCACTGATGCACTGTCATCCTGTGATCTTACAGGCTCTGAAACATGATTGATTTTTCAACAAACCTTTACCAGTCAAAGAGATTTGAGGCTTACCAGGACTATAATCACCGTACTACTGATGTTACTGTCGCCTCGGCCAAAAGAATCTCTCAGCTGTGGGGCATCCCAGTGAATCCGTGGGTTAAGGTGAATATCATGTACTTGTGATGTTGTGGGCTCAAATCTGGCTCCTGGTCTGTCTCACCCCCCTCTTTCGCTCTCTGTCGTCTTCCCTGCCACTGCTCTGCATACAGCCTAATGAAGCAGAAACGAATCCCAAAGCTTTCTATCTGCAGTAGACGTAGCTGTGAAGATGAGATGTTTCCTCCTACGCAGGCAGGCAGACAGGCAGTAGCTCTAGAGACCCGAACACCTCCAACTGTACTGTAATGCTATGGAATATCTGATTAACTCTCACTGATAGCAAACTGGAAGCATGTCCTCTCTATCCGAGCTGTTAGCTACGCTGATAGAGTCGTCATGTAGATTTAGATCTGCAGCGAGGAACTGAATTCATTGTGAGAATTTATATCAGACCTGCAGTCACAAAAAAATAATAGAATACAGCTGCATAAAGCATCTGACTCCGACTGGTTAAAGAGTCTCTTTAGGTTGCGTATGACGAATTCAAAAAAGCTGCTAGGCTGCCATGTTAGTCAGTCCTCTTCCAGTTGACAAGATGGAGCAGAGTTTTATGAGCAGAGTGAGTCAGTTAACATCAAGATGGTTGGAACAAAAATGTCTCCATTCAGGAGGAGGAGTGTGAGCGATCACAGTGAGCAAAACATCCTCCTCAAAAACGTGTTATAAACGAGTAGGTTCAATATATTGACTTTGTTAAGGCTCTTCTTTAACTTTTGATTAATAGTGATATTTCACACATCCAGGGCCGTATTGTGGATTTTAGAAATACAAGGACATTTTTGGCTCCGCACTAATCAAAGTGGTAAAAAACTGCTCCTTTGTATTTTCCATAAAACTGTATCTCCCTACATTATAATGTTTAATCAAAACCTTCTCTGCAGTGCCTGGTAATACTGGTGGATGTATACTAAATAAAAGTGATATTTAATGGGTTTTCAAGTCAGCCCTGAATCAGCCTCAAAAACCCAACATTTTGTGTAATAAGTGAGACTTTTGTAATTAATACAAAGGATCTAAGCCAGAGCAAAGACCTGTTATGGGTGTTGAAATGTTGTCTGTGTGGCTAACACTGACAACTATTATCATAACTGATTAGTCAAGTAAAGTCAAGTCAATTCTATTTATATAACCCAAAATCACAATTACGATGCCTCAGTGGGTTTTACAATCTACAGTACAGTGAATGACATCCTCTGTCATTAAAACTCTTGATTCAAGTAGGGAAAACTCCCCAGAAAAAAAAAACCTCTAGCAGGGAAAACAATATGCCAATTACTTTTTTGAAAAATCAGTTGACTGTTTGTCTATAAAATGTCAGAAAACAGAGAAAAATACCCATTATTAATGTGAAATTGTTTGTTATATTCAACCAACAGTTGCATTTTTACATGATAAATGCCTGACACAACTACTTGATTATCAAAATAGTTGCCCGTTAATGTAATATTTAAACAATCATTGCATCGTTTCAAAAATAAGACAAAACTAATAACATTTTGGATTAAATATGAGTGCGTTCCCAAGTCTGTGACATTATTTGGACAGAAAGTGTTTTTAACATCACATTTCTGTACGTTTGCATCTGTAACTGTGGATCTGACAGCAGGGAGGCCTCAACCCAAGAGCCAAAAAAATACAATTTGTTCTCTACAAAGTCTCTCGGTTGTCAAAATCTTCTTGTCACTGGATCAAAGTTTGAATATTGTGTTTTGGGAAAATTGGTTGAACCCAATCTCACAAAACCGGTCAGGGTGACAAAAACATTCTCTAAAAAAGGGGAAAAAAGACTTCCTGCAGATGAAGTATTTGATGCGTCCTCAGGTGGTCGGACAGAAGACTCTCGGCAGGAGAGCAGCCGAGCAGAAAGTCTCCGTTTGTGCGCAGCTGAGTCCTGAATGCACGAAGACGCCGGCTGTCGCCTGACCTGAGGTTACTAATGGAAGTTTTAGGGACTCCAGGTGGCACGAATGTCACGCACTTACAGCGCAATTGAACCCACTGCATGACCTGTTCCTCATTGTCTCTTTTCATAATCATTCCAGATTGTAACAAGACGTGGAGGATCAAGAGTTTTCACACCTGCCCACTTGTTAACTCACACATCTGCCCACACCAGTGGAGCGCTGTGAATCCTGCAATGGAGATCAGGTTCGTACACAGACACATTTACATAGAAATGGATGGATTCCTCCACACGAAAGTGGAGTTGAGACAATCCCACTAGAAACAGCTTCTATACCACACTTCTCTAAATGATAGTAGCAGTGAGGGTTTTCTGGACTAGTGGGACAGTGTGCTGCTGCACAGCCCTGATACAGGAGTATAGATGGAGCGTTATGTAATTAATACTCCTCCTCCTATGCAGATACAGTAGACAAGCCTAAAAATTGTGGCCTCAGCTGTAACAGTAGCCCTGAAATGACTGACACAGCTCATACACACAGTGTCATTTTAATCACTCTGGCTCCTATAGTCCCATATACAGCAGCAGCTCTTGACTCAGCTAAAGCCTTTGCATAACTGACACTGTAAAACATACAGTAACACCAAACCCCCTCTACAGCCACGCAGCATGCAGAGAATGTGTCTCACCCACACACACACATAACACACAGCCCAAAGAAACCTACCGTTTACCTGCTACCCCATAATTCACAGTCCTGGCAGGGACAGGTGACTGGTAAAGCCAAGACAGACAGAGAAAAGTGGTGTTGGGCATCTCTTACCAACAAATCCCCCCTTTCTTCAGGAATCCTTCCTTTCCTCTCCCTTCAGCCGGCTTCTTCCAGCGCTCCAGCTTTCATCTTTCCAGTAACGAGAGCAGGAGGACGAGAGCGAAGCACTTTAAATAATCAGCATTCCTCTTCGCTCCTGTGTTTTCTCTCCGTCTCTCCTCTCTCCCAGATTTCTCCACAGTCTCCGGGGGGGAAGCAGGAGCATCAGTGATACAGTGCCGCGCGCTCCGCTGCAGGAGGCTGAACGTCAATCACACAGGTAACCTAGGGAACCGCTGGGCCCGCCCCCCCAGCCAGCGCCGATTGGTCGACTGATGGAGAACCAGAAGTCACAAGTCCTCGCAGATCCACAGATGGTACACCGAGAGCTGTGCTGGGATCATGTACAGAGCCAAACAAACAGTAGTGGATTGCGGTACTTGTGAACTCTCTTTCTCTCCTCTCGGTCTCTCTCTCTCTCTCTCTCTCCCTCTCTCTCTCCCTGACTTCAGAGCCGACCGCTTTATTTTACAGTTGCTTAGCAACAGACTGGCATGTGTGTGTTTGAGTGTGAGTGTGTGTTGCAGAGCGGGAGGAGAGGATGTGGGAGAGAGAAAGGAGTTCAAGTCCTCAACTCTCTCTCTCTGTCTCTCTGTCAGAAGTGTGGATGGATGTTGAATATTTCAGCTCTCAGCAGCAGTCTGTCTCAGTATTGTGGAGGCTGTTGTTGCTTCAGACAACCAGTTCAATATGACACTGACTGAGAGTTGGTTAATAGAAGAAAATGCCACAAAATACAAACTACATCTCCTTAGTTACACTTTGAATGAAAGAGGAGATTGAGAGAAAAGTGGAAATACTTGTGTTATTTGAGATAAAAGGATAAAACCCTCTTCATTTAATCTTAAATTGTGGCACGTGAAGTCATTCCATCCTGCTTGGATACTATGATTAAACTTCTGAAACCAGTCCTACTTATCCTTCAACAGTTTATTATTTTATTTAGTCTGTTTAGCTCTCCACAATACTTTTTAGATGCATTCAGTGAAACAGTTGTGTGTATATTTCATGGTCTATATTTGAGAGTTTCTGCCAAATACAAGCAGAATTACGTTTGAATTTGTCTGGAGATGAAAGAGTTTTGTTAATTACCTTTCTTACTGCTGAAATCAGATATCCGAGTGTCACATATACATGTTGCAATGCCAGTGAGCTGATTGTGTCACACATGTGTGAGGTGAATGGCTTGAGGGAGACACAAGTTTGCCCTCTAGATATTAACACATTTAGGAAGTGTCGTTAGACGTGAGACAATCCTCTCGAAGGAACTGACCTGCCGACGACTGTCTTTGTGGAGTCCTGTACTAAAAAAATATATAAGCCAATGAGATGACATTTAAAGAAAGGGTATTGTCTGAACATTGACAAATAGTCAAGACAAGGCCAGGACATTGTTTGATGACTGTTATCTGGAGAGTTTTATCATGTAGGTTTTATTCTTTATTTGACATTAAGGTCAGATTATTGTCAGCATCTTGCAATGAGCTGTCAGACTGAATATACATACCGAGGTCTGGGCCTTTACCGTCGATGCTTCGGCTGCACAGCTGCAGTCCGCCTCTCAGGGTGCTCACTCGAGGGTAATAACACATCATGCAGTCCGAGAATTTTAAAAACGGTGCGTTATGAATATTGAAATGGCTAAAAGAAAACATATGGGCAGTGTTAGTGCTTAATGTGGTGTGAGAAGAAAGTGCAGAAACTGAGAGCTATTTTTGTTTGCTTCAGAAGCTCACAGCTCTCGACCACCAGCTTTAATCTCAAAGCTGCGGCTTCAGTTTGGTGTAAAAACATGATAATCTAACTGCACTTCTGACACGTTCATACAAGAGTATAACATGATGTTACTTACAAAATAGGCAGAGATAATCTGGTTTGTTCAGGAGAGCTTACCCCCAGCCCTACAACAAAGGCACTGGCATGGTTACCAACAAACATAAAAGCCAGTAACTCATACAGGAGGACAAACCAGACTGCCTTTAGATGAACCATCCATATTTAATTTATACTTGTCATTCTTACTATTAATCAAATATTAATTCCCACTTTATTTCAGTTTTCTGCAAACTTTTCTTCTCACGCTTGATAAAGTTCTGATACCGGATGGAGAGGGAACTGATCTGTGGTGACTGTAATATGGTGTTTCGCTCCACTGGGCTGCTTGAGAAACACAAAGCACTGTTCTGCATCAGGACTGGGACCAGGAGTGAGGCCGGACACGTTCGGGTGCAAAGACACAGCTCTGAACTTCTGATGAGAGACAGACCTGGGTGTGAGGAGCCTAAACAGACAAGAACACCTGACCTCGTTCAGGTAAGTGAGTCATACTGATCTGGTGAAGGAGAGTAAAGTCTAAGCAGGTGGATTAGCTGAGCGAGCTCTGCTCTGAACGAAACTAAAGAGGGAACTTATGTGATCAAAGTGGAGCTAATTTACCTAAAACTGTGAGCACTCACTTTGTCACCTATTATCATAAATTAAGGGTTTTGGACTGTTGGTTGGACAAAAGACGCAATTTGAAGATGTCACTTGGGCTCTGGGAAATAGTGATTTCCTAAATTTGTTGAAAATAATCATCAGATTGACAGTGAAAACTAGAATGGTACTCAATAGAGTGCATACCTCCACCAATGCCCAACAGTCCCCTTTAATTCAATTGAGCCTAATCAAATATCAAACTTGACGGCCCTGTTTCACTCCAAGTGTTAAACCATCCATAACTTCTGAACCATAGTCTCCAGATCTAGGATGCACATCAGATTGTACTCACTCGTAGATACCAGCGACCTAAATATGACTGACTTTTTTCATCAAGATCGCAATATAAATGTCGTAAACTGTCCTGGATATCTGTCCCTTTATTCGGATCTGCATCTGTTAATGTGGTCTATTCTGGGCAGAGACACACCTTCATCCAAGTTTCATGGAGTATTTGCACTACAGTTCTTTTATTTCAAAATGATTTTTGCATTGATTGTCTTACTAATGAACTGATATAACAGTTCAGAGTGTTTAATTTTATTCAGATAGTACCTGACTGGCTATGATATAAATGACAAAACTGAAAAATCTGTTTATCGGTCTACGTCTGTGTCTTGAGTTCAGACTGGAGCTGGTTTATGGGGCGTCTCTGTCGTTGTAGAGACAGAAGCAATAAAGAAACAGTTGATGTGTCTTTGTGTCTCTTTGTGTGCGCAGCTGAGAGGTCATCCCAGGAACATGAGCAGGTGGAGGAGTGTTGATGCCAAACCAAAGTCAGCAAGAGCAGAAGACACACCAGCAACCAGTCAGACAGCGAGTGCTGCTCTGCAAGATCTCACAGACGAGGTGAAACTGGACCATAAAGACTTAATCGATCCAAAATATAACATCTAAAACACAACGACAAAACAAGAAGCATTTATCAACGGTTAACTCCCTGTGATATATTATTGCTATATTAGCTAAGATTCATTAGATAGTTCATAAGAATCCAGATGAAAGTGTCATGGCAACATTTTGTGTCTCTCTCATTCAAGTATTTTAAACCAATTCTTGTCAAGGATACATTTTAAGTGTAAATATCAATATTGAATATAAAACAATTTCTATGTTCTGTCTTTTAGTTTCACAAGTCAAGGATGTCCGCTGAAGAAAATCTGCCAGACTGGTCCAAAAGGAGCACGGACCATGAGGTGGACTTTCTTGTGTCAGCCTTTTTCTCTCACAGTCTTTTCTTTTCCCCTCTTATTCCTCTGAGCGTTTCATTACATGGCACTTGGTGAGCACTTTAGTCATGTCAAGGTGCTATAAGTGTGAACATTTCTTCTATATTGTAAAATGTTTTAATAATACATGAGGTCAGAATTAGTCACAGGTCACTCTGAGCGAGGACGAGAGTACATTTTTATGGCGCTGGGTCTCAGAGTGACAAAAGAAATGAATTATTTTGCTCCAGGATGAAACATGTTTAGGAGCCAATGCTGCGCATGAATATATTCATTTATAAACATGGTCTTCAGGCGACTGGGCGTCAGCTGGGTCACAGTGAGAGGCTGAAGGAGATGAGGGAAATGGCAACGCTCCATGAGCGCCAACTGGCCCTGATACATGCTCACAACCAGCAGCTGGAGCAGCAGAGAGACGGTGAGGAACAAATGCCATAAACCGCCTGAGACCTTGTAATCCAAATACCCTCTTCAGCTTTTGTGTCAAAATCAGTGCTGAAATTCCCCTAAAATGTACACTCAATGTTGACATCAAAGACAGTGTTAATGTGTGTGTGTGTGTGTGTGTGTGTGTGTGTGTGTGTGTGTGTGTGTGTGTGTGTGTTTGTGTGTGTCAGAGCTGGCCCATCAGGTGAGTGTCCTGTCTGAGCAGAGCAAACCAGCTCACCTGGAGAGTCTGCTGATGGAGCTCAGAGAACAGGAGGAGAGAAACGACGAGACGCTGCAACAGCTCGCCGAACATCTCCATGTGTTACAGTAAGAGTGTACATGTACTGTAAATGTTTACGAATGTGAGGCCTTTAGATGTTCTCATCAGATGTTTACATCCTTAGTAAAATGAAAATAACAACAATACATTTTTCTAGAAATTCTGTATGTAAATAATCTCTGTAAAAAACTGGCCTCTGTCTCCGACGCTTTGGTGGGAGGCTGCTGAGCCAGGTTGAGCTGAGCCCCAACATTTCCCCCATGATGCGAGTTTGCAGTTCAGGCCACTAGCTGCATGTCTAACTGAGCTAACTAGCTAGCAACGGCCCTGCATAACCAGCAAAGAGAATAGTGAGCAGCAAGGCCAACCCGAGGAAATAAGTGGCCCTAAATAAGATTTTGTTTGTGGCCCAAAAACACTCCCAGCAAACCACGAAATCACAGACCACTGCTCATAACTGAATGCACACACTCATGCACACACACTTAACGGAGATGGACAAACAGACACTTACTGTTTTCCTTCAGCAGAGGTCATGTCAGCTGACGAGGTAGATAGTCCTGGTGTAGCCGAGGTTGCTCCAAAATATTTCTGCAACGCCCCTGAAAAGATTATACATTACATGACTATTAGTTTTCAAATATAGGCTGAAAGACACTTTAAAGATATGTTTTATGTATCTTTTATGTATCTACCAGGCCTAATTATTAACAACACAATTAATGCAATTTCATTTAAATTTACAGATTATACAATTAAACATAACTGGAAAGCAATAAATGGTAAACCTGAAAACATGTGGGGCAATATGGGCATTTAATACATTATGTATTAAAAATAATCAATCAAAACACAAACTGAATGTTGCAAGGAAACATTGGTAGTGATGCATGCAACCCTAGTTATGTTAGCTAGCAAGCAAATGGCAATAACTCAAGCTGTTTCTAATGGAAAAACATTTCAGCTAAAATGAATAATACATTCATTACTTTCTAGTCAGCATGCGTTGTTAAAATTATTGTGGCTATGTTAAGTTTAATTCAAACAAAACTTGAATGTTTCAAACTATGTGAGGTAACGTTAGCTATTCAGCTGCCTTCACAAGCAAAGCTAACTTCACGATCAAGGAGGTTACTGTATGTGATGCTAACAATGCTACTCAGGTAAGCTTGCTAGCAGTGAAAAAACCAAACCTGTTCTAATGAAAAACTCTTCAGAATCAGCATCTAAATGTTATCACGCATTTATTATTCCTAGCCTGCCTGTCAGGTTAGAATTAACTGTGGCTATTTTTTGTTTAATCCTTCAAAAACGCAACTTTAAGAAAATTCAGCTAATCATCACATAACGTTACCTTTATCCTGGGTCCTTTTTTCTCCAACTTTCTCTTCTTCCACTCTTCATGTCAGGCCTAAAGTTTCTGTTAGGAGCTATTTTGGTAATGCTGCTCGGTTCATCAGAATAACTTGTGAAAGGACATTTATTGCCGCAGTAACAAGCTGACTCAACAGGATGGCGCTGCTGCAAAAAAAGGTTACCAAACGTTACGAAGAGTGCCGCCATGGCTACATAAAGAGAGCTGAAATCATGCCCGTTCCAGTTGCCCTCATGGGAACTTATTTCGGAAAAACTCTGTATGGTAGTGAACGGAGAGAGACAAAAACATTTTGAGCCCCTCTGAATTGTGCTATGAATTGCACAAAATGTTTGTCAAGTTTAAAAGATAATTTTGGTCTCAGTTTTAAGTCTCAGTTTGTCATAAAACTAATGAAATATAAAACTGTCAAAATACGTAATTATAAAGACTACACAACCACTACTTGTCTCGTTGAACGCTCACCAAAACCTGTAACTTAAACATTGTAGAGCTGCTCCTGTAGATTAGCAGCTCACAGAACTGACCGACACTCCTTTCACAGAACTACAGTTGTCAGTATGAGCAGATTTATTGTGATTTTCATCTTTTGTAGTTCTATTTCTTGTGCCGAGTTGGCGGCCAGAACTAGATGATACTTTACTTTCATTACGACAAACTGCCACTTTCTTGAATTGAAAAATTGTCTTTTAAATTGAAAAACATCATATGTGTAGTTCATGGCACAATTCAAGAGGGATCAAAATATTATTTGCCTTTCTCCATTCACTACCATACAAAGTTGAGTCAAAGTAAGCCAGTTACAGGTGAGATCAATGGATTTCTACTGCCATGTTGCCCCGCTCTGGTTGTGTCAGCCATTCCAGCACAGCTCCCCACCAGCATTCCCTGCTCTGGGCCTGAATACCTCCTCCTGCCAGCAGTCCAAAAACACCTGTGCTGGCTGTGTAAACACCGACGCCTGGGGCTCCGAGCTCAAGCCAACTAGCTACACGGCTAACTGAGTTTATTAGCTGTAGTGGCCATTTGTCAAAATCTAAATCTAATTTTAAATCAAACTTAAAAATGCAAATCAAAGAGCCACTGCTGCACCACAGGCTTGTAGTGTAGGCAGGTGAAAGAAATTCAATGTCCATTCAAGGTTCCTCTGGTTGTCATGGTTTATTTTTCCAAAAAGCAAAAGAAGGAGGAATCCTGCTCTGGTTAAAAACCATAGGCCCACCCAGGTGCATCATGGTCCTACAACTATCCTTATTCCTATATAACCTAGACGGCCCACAGTGTTACCCAAATCCCCAAGCAAGACAAAATAAAATACTAAGCAGACAAAACTAAACATGCTAAACAAGGAAATAATTAAAACTAAACAAATAACTGGCAAAAGAAAATGCTATCAAACTCTAATCTAAATAAAGCAAACATCTAGAAAAATCAAAAAAGAAACAAAAGTTATCATTAGCAAAAATAATGACTAAAAACTAACAACGAACAAAGAGCTCCAACACAAGCAAATGGCGGCTACAGTTAGCAGCAGTTAGCGGTTTCTTTAGCTATAAGTGAAGCTATTTGTCCATCCGGAGACTCACTGTAACTCACTGATAGTTGAAGCAGAACAGCCGACATCAGAAGGAAATCAAGAAAACTTTTTCTCCATAAGACGTGGCGTACGTGCCAGAGCAGGCATGGCATCAACAGAGTTTTTTTAATGTGTATATGTCCGGGTAAATGGTGTCGGCACAGACACACAGGCCTACAAAAAGAAATGAGTGCTTCTGTGGTGCTCTGCCCCAGAGATGAATATTTAGTGAAATACATTTTTCCCCCCCTAGCTGCTGGATGACTCAGAGTGTCAATTATGTATTCCATCATGCCTGGGTAGTTTCCTCATTGTAACATTTGTGGTGAAATAAATTGAATTTCCTTTTGTAGGGTAAATCATAGCTGGGAAACTTTCCATAGATGCCAGAATGATTTAATTTAGATGATCTACTGTGTTTTCTTTGTCTTGTTAGTGTGCGGGAGGTCTCTGTACCTGCTGATCAGCCCGATCCACGCAAGAATGAAAAGATGCATCGTGACAGCTACGAGCTCATTTCTTGTTCAGACGGAGCTCTCTCTACCCAGATAAAGTACTTACCTACATCCTTCAAGAGACTTTTATGAGAAAATCAGGTTGTTTATATGTGAATATGAATTAGGTCTAATGAGCTGCCTGGTTATATGAGTGTCAATCAGGTCTCTTTGTTGCAGAGCCCTGCGGCAGGCATACATGCAGTCAGGTGGGTCAGATCCAGCCATTGTGGCACGCATGATCGACCTGCAGGCAGAAGCCCAGAGTCTGGAGAAGACCCGACCAGAGGCAGCCGGCAAGAGTAAGACTCAGAGTGATGCTGAACAGAAAATATGTGGTGCTTCTTACTGTATAACTCAACACAGCTGCGCTCAGTGGAGCCTTTATTAAACTTACTCGGTTTAATTTTTCCTCTCTAAAAAACTGGTTTCCTCGACTAACTCCATGGTTATCAGATTCTAGTCCTACACTTAATTAAAGATCCCCTCCAGACATGTTTTAAAACACTGTACTGACTAATAATGTGTTTCTGATATGTTTTAAACTTCTATTCTCTTGTTAAAATCCTTGAAATTGAAATTTTTCAATGGATTATTCAGACATATGAGAATTTTCTCAACCCATAAATAAACACCGATCATTCCTTTATTTGTTAATTCATTAAATGAGTCAGTTTCAAGGTATTGTGTCAAAAAATAATAATAATAATACTGAAATCAGCCTGTAAACTATCCATCAATGTAGAATGCAAACTGCGTCCAGGTCCCAACTCCCCCCAGTAATTACACAGGACGTGACCTCAGTGTCCTGACAGCTACAGCCACGATCACACGTGTATATGCAGAATATTGGACCAGTATGGGCTTCCATAATATTTGCGATGTCACAAATCGTGCTCGTACGACCGCCTCTGCACATTCAGTACATCATTCTAAACTGAGCTACATTATTGTCGTCCACGTGTCCAGAGGTGAAGCCTCCTCGGCGAGGTCCGAGCTGGGAGCTGCTGGCAGTGGAGCAGGAGAACCAGAGACTGGAGGAGGAGATCCTCAGGATGCAGCTCGCCAGGAGGCGACAGCATAACAATGAAGGTTGGAGAGTTCTCACAAATAAAAGACAAAAAAGAAACATTATATACTGTATACGCAAAATTACTGTACACGAGAAAAGTAATGCATCTTTTATTTGTAGAAGTAGGTTGTCAGTTTGATTCTCGTAAATTCTCTCTACTTTAACTGCCGGGGTTAAAACCTTTAAATGAAATAAGAGTATTTTTGTGCTCAGAAACAGACATATTAATGAACTGGCTAATTAGCCTGCTAACAAAATGACCAAGGAGCCGAATGAAGCTGTCAAAGGGCCAAAACGGTGCACAAGTCACCAGTTGAATAGGTCTGTTTTAGGTACAGGTACATTGATAGTAAACTCACTACATTGCATAATCTTTAACAGTTTGGTTTTTCTGAGTTCTGCCTCTTCAGTGATAATCCTCGCCCCTGGCATTGTGATACATGCAGTTTTATGAGTTGAATTCACTGCTGAGCAATATTGTCACAAGCTACAAGTGTACTGCTGACATTGTGTAGTGAGCTTTTTCTGTTACGCCGTGTGAAAACTAAAGTCCACCAAATCTAGTCATGCTGCCATTAAAGTGAAGTTATTTTTAGGTTGATTAAATGTGTGAAAGTCCCTGAACCTGAACATTATCATTAATACTGTAGATCAATAGTAGTCACACACAGAGGACATCTTGTCTTTGTGTGTCCTCTCTCAGCAGTGATTCAGAGGGAGAACCACCTGCAGATTCACAGTTTACAGGCAGAGATGGAGAGAAGCAAAGAAGCTCCCAGGCCCAGGAGACAGCCTCCTCCTCCACCTCCTCCTCATCCACCCCCACTCCAAACCAACACTCACATTTATGCACCTCTTTCACTGGTACATCATTTACAGTCAGAGTCAAACACAATTACACAATTCTGTGAAACAACATGGCAGACAAATCGTGTCAGTTAATGAGTCTTAGATCATCCACAGTGTTTGTCTGTGACATTAATTCAGATAGTGTTCCTCCTCAGCTTCAGGCCAGATCCTTCTCCTCTCCACCGGGAAGGTTCATGTTGGACTCTCTGGACTCTTTGGGTCCGGCCCCCTACGACCCCACGTCAGTTTAAGTCTACAAACCATCCATTGTATATCACTGTCTCTCTTGAATTTAAACTGAGTAACATCCTCTGCTGTTTCAGCGCTGGTTTTGTGGTTTTCTATGACCTGGTGCTGGGGGCTGCTGTCTCCCAGAGGGCTCTGCGCCTGGTGGCAGCTCTCTACTCAGAAGGTCAGGAGGTGGGACCACCGACTGCACTGCCCCCTGTCCAGTGCCGGCCTCACACGCACAGCCTCAGCCCTACAAACTGTGCCCTCCTGTCATTTAAACAATCTGTACCCAGGTAGGAGAGAGAGCTGCATTTATTATCATATACAACTGTGGAGTGACTTAATTTTTCTGTGGACAGGGCTTCAAAACTAGGCTTCGGTAAATAACAGGGAAAAGGAAATGACCCAAAATCCACTTTCATTTAGGAAGAGAAACACTTAACATCATGGATGGCGTGTGGCCTGAGCTCACCCTCAAATGTACATATATCTGAACATTTCCTCCTGTAGGATCCAGCCGTCACCCTCCTTCTCTCTAGTGGTGGAGGTGCAGGCAGCAGGAGATCTGGATGTTCACGCTCAGGAAGTCTTTAAACTGGCATCCTGCGGCTGGGCACAAATGGAACTCTTTGATCAGTATAACCAGGTAAAAATGGATTTATTGATCGATTGATTTTGCATTATTGTGTCATGCACAAACAACAAGCCTGTTGGAGAAGCTATTACTGATGACAGCCTGTAGGAGAAGCTAACACTGACATTAGCCCTTCAAATCTAGCAAGTAACGTTCTTTCTCTCATGATAAAATGACTACTGTACATGTAGCCTACTGTAATTCAACCTCACTCAAAAACAGCAAGTACCTACAACAGTGTACAGATTGATGAAGGTTCTCAGTCATCCAGGTCATGGTAAATCTAGGCGCTGCATTGTAAGCAACTGGACTTGTTTCAGTTTGTTGAAGACGTTTCACCTCTCATCCAAGAGGCTTCTTCAGTTCTAACTAACTGGAGGGGAGTTGCAGGCTTTTAAACTATGTGTGGGAGTGTCCTTACAGAGTCGTTAAGGACACTGTTAGCTCTGAGTTTCAGAGTCATTAGGGCCACTTGTGGGTCGTTGGTCATTCTGGCCTTCATGTGGGTTGCTAAGGCTAGGTGAGCCCAGGTGTGAATGGTTGTTAAGCTGTCTGGGGAGGGAACTCAGTACTGCATTGTAGGTGGGTGATAAGTAATGTTGTAGGCCACCTCCTCTGTTCAAAGACGGTCTTTTCAGTTTGACATAGATCTATGTCGAACTGGAACGTCTTCAAGAAACTGAAACAAGTCCAGTTGTCTACGATACAGCACCCACAACAGTGTACATAGTTACATGTTGCGCGCCACTGAAATGAAATATACTACTTGGGATTAGTGTTCCTGTTGTAATGCACCAGTGTTCCAGGTGTTCTCATCTGTTCACAGAGAGATTACACCGAGTCAGGCCTCAGCTCAGTTAATATCATGTTGTTGATGTTTATTAAACAAAAAACAGGGGTTTTGAGGCTATAGACCAAAACGATGAGATTCATGAACTTTTATTAATTTTAATTTAATTTCCTGCTGAGTTCATGAGTAAACTGATTGCACCATTTGGCAGAATTTAGCATTTAACTATCACAGATTATCATGAAAATCTAAATCACCATCTGCTATTTTTGGTATGACACTTTAAAGTGAATGTCATAACATTTTAACATCTGGTCTCCAATAACAGCTCCATAGTGGCCACTGGAGGGTGCCGGTGCGCTGTCTGCCGATTAGACCCTCATTGAGCCTTGCTCAGCTCAACTCAGTGCCCCAGGTACACAGACCTCAAGAGAAACACCTGATCACAGCAGTTTCTACATAAACAGTGCTGTTCATTATCCACCTAAGTTATCTAGTAGATGTTCTGTTTCGGGCTGATGCAACTTTTTGGAGGCATAAGCGAGGCAGTAAATGACACACCTGACCTGAATGTTTCTGTAAACTTCAGGTGGGCAACATGGAGCTGTGTGTACGTTTGGTCAATGGACGAGATGGAGATGTACACACTCTGGCAAAGCCTGACCCGGCCAGCACCAGTCACTATAAATATCCAGCTGTGGTAGGATATGGAACATTTTCCTAATTACAGAAATCTAATTCTTTAGGATTAATAATTGCAGTGGTATTTAGAGTATTTGCTACTTTTTTTATTAACAAGCTTCAGTGTGGTGCCGTTGTTTCTATTCAGGGGTCATATCCTGCATCCGTCAGTGGAAAAGCAGCACGGCCAGTTTCAGTTGATCCACAGCCCACTGGAGAGGATCAACTCTCACCCCTTTTACTGTTCAATGATCACCAAGACCCTCCAGCTACAGAGGAGGTCAGGCAGAGTTGAAAACATAACCAGGATGTAGCCATATGAACCGTTTTCCTCTAAAGACAATAAAAGGCATTTACTTTTCTTTTGTTGTGGTTGAAATATGCAGATACTCACATTTCATATGAAACCAGTGAAAAAAAAAAACAAAAAAAAAACAAAATGATAATTTTTCGAACCACTAAGAATGTGTCATTTGTATAAGTCTAAACAGATTTAATATAAAAACAATACTTTGTTGCTGCCAAACTGTCAATGCATGTTTCATTTCTTCTAAACAGCAACTAGTGTTTTTGTCAAGTTCCCTGAAAGTCTAAAGAATCTCATGATACAAACTTACATCTGCAAATTTTTTATTCTTTTACTACAAGTATACAAAACTGGACAGACAAGTCTATGAAAATGGATCTTATTTACAGAAACAAAGTGTTGGAGGTGGAGGGGCTGATAGGCATGCTGTGCTGGTTTTGTAGATCAGGAAAGATGAGGATGTCACGCTGAAGACTTGACATGGGATGACTGGCTGGCAGGCTACAGGGAAGAAAGAAACAAAATTAAGTCAACAGCAGGAGAAGGCTCACAAACATGCTGCTTGCATATCTCTATGGTCTTGGGAAGAGTTTTCAGATGGCTGGTTTGTCTCCGATGGCTCTTTTAAAGAGTGCCCTCTGCTGCAGTTTCATCTACAAATATAACTGTAGAAAGAAACATTTAGACAGATATGAACTTTTTGATCAGTGCAAATAGACAATGTGCTTTGTACTTTAACCACAGTAACAGCTGATGCTGTATGTCTAGTTAGAAGCTCTGAATGAACACTCCCGTTTGCTTCATACAGATAAAAGCCACCTCAAGGAGAATTTTGAAGCAGTGATTTAAAAGCAAAACAAAAAACACTGTCAAGTCTGTCAACTTTATATCTTGAGTCTGGACGGTCAGTAGCCACAGACTCATAGTATCAGCACAAGAACCCAGATGACTTAAAGCATTACATTACACAGGATTCTTCCAGGCTTCCTTAGAAGTGGTTTTGAGTGATTACAATTTAAAAAAAAAAAAAAAGAAAAAAAAAGGAGGTGAATTTCCTGCATTCATTCAGATTGCAACATTTCAGCCTTTACAGATAGCTTACAGCTTCTGAATCCGGATTAAGACACCTGGATCTCCACCAGAAACCACATGCAAGTACCAACTACTACATGTTCCCCTCCATCTCAATCTCTCTGGAGTACGTAGGACAGAAGCCTATCACTCGCCTCCTGTGATTTTCCCTCCTCGACTCCATTGCCGTTGCTGGCACTAGAGTCACCGCTGCCATTAACTGAGGCTTCCTGTTTCGCTTGTTTAGCATCAGTGTCCTTTACTGGGCTCTCCTCCTCTGGTTTCCTCTGTGTAGAAACATAAAACCAGGACAAAGGGAGGGGAAGAGAAGACTGAACGCTTCTGTGCACAACAATGCAAACAACCTTTAACAAAAAAGGTTGACATTTAGAGGGAAACTGGAACCGAAATTTTGACGCCAAGGAGCCATCACTAATGTCAAGGTCAAGCACACCTGCATCATGCACACAGATAAGCCAATAAAACCATAAATTATAGCATTAAGCAGCACCACAACCACCTACACTCACACACCACAACTACAGTAAGATGAACAACAGCAGTCACTTCAAACCACAACACACAAGCTAAAGACTGACATGCTCAGAAAGACGCAACATCCCAACAACCAATGCAGTCACACACACACACAGACCTTGCAACAAAGTGAGTGGCACATGACCAGCTTCAATATAATGATTATAGCTTCAGTGAAGGTTTTTACTTCGTGATCAATTGAATTATTGGCTCCATTCTGTGGTCTGAACAATCAAAGAAAAAACATGGCAGGCAGAGATCAGTGGGCCTCACCTTTTTCCTGACGAGGTGAGAGATGTCTGAGGCTGCTTTGGAAGACGAGGCACTGTCAGAGGATTTAACTGGGATCTGAAATGGAAAGGTTTGAGATGTGTTGTGGCATTAATGCGTGTTACTAATGTGTTTGTATTTAGGACAGAGTTTTAAGATGTGCACAAATACTGCCTTTACTTGGCTGGCTGTTGTAAAAGCTGAAGACGACGAAGGGCCCCCATTTTCACACAGGAATGCTGATGAGGTTGAGGCTCCACCCTGCAAGAGGTCAGTCAGTTACCCAAAAAACTTCCAGGTGCATTTTTAAACTGGAAACTTAAATACCAAGATACACAAATCTACATTTTCTGTGATGATTTTGACACGATAACAGTTTACGCACTAGTGTCTGCTGGATGGCCTGGGAGGCAGCGCTGCCTGTTCTCTGGCTTTCCTTGGCATCCTCCACCTTTTCTCTGATGTCAGGCAGAAGCTGCTTCAGCTCCTCCATCTCGATTTTCTCTTCTGCTGCCCCATCTGCTCCTTCTGCTGCAGCGATCACCTCCTGCAACATAGCTTTACGCCAACAATGATTGATTAGTACATCAAACAGTGCAGGTGATGCCCGCCACACCATGTACCAGTTACTTTATTTATGCTCATCTTCAGAGGGGGAAAACCTACCCAGACGGGCCTCGATGACCTTTATGGAGCTGTTGTAGTGCTGGATGGCCTGGCTATACTGATCCATGTAGCACAGTGTGGTGGCTACGTGATAGTGGGTCTCTGCCAGCAGACGACTGTGGGGAGGAAGATGCTTCAGCTGCAGGGAAAGACACTCCTGGAAGTCTTCCAGTGCCTGGGGATAGTTACCTGGGGAAGGGAACGCGTGGGACTCAATACCACTTTCAAAAATTGCTAGGGACCCCAAGTGTATGTTTTCAGCCACACACCCAAAACTATTTATAAAAAGAAATTGCAAAACACGGCCATGCAACACGCATTATTCAGTGAAGTAAATAGCGATGTTGACAAAGCCAAAAACACACACAACCTGGGCAGGTTCACCACGGACATCTCAGACGAGACTTTTCAATCCTGGAAATTCAGTGTGCTGTATGAAACCTACCTGATTCAGCACTGACTTCTCCGAGTTTCAGATATGTCTGGGCTGCCATCAGCTGGTTGTCTTTGCCTTCTTGTCTGTGGGAACGAGTAAGATATTAAATGATAAATTTTACCTACCCTGTATTTTTATAAGGTGACCTGACCTGCTTGAACTTGTGCCCAGTCTAAATCTAACAACTTCTTAACTGCCAACAGGCTTGCTTTTGTGCCGTTGTTGAACTTACCTTTTGTAGATTACTTTAGCCACCTCCAGCATCTCCCACGCCAACTGCAAATTCCCAACTTCCTCCTCTTCCTGAAAGGTGAGGAAGGCATACATCAAAAATCAACAATTATGTCAGATAGAGTCACATGAACAAGAACTCACCTTATCCTGTCCATTTGTCTCTCCATCATCATCATCATCGTCGTCATCATCATCGTCATCATCTGTTGAAGCAACAGAACAGTAATTATACAGGGCTAGATATCATTTTTCTACAGTGTCACGCAGAAAGCAAATTTGCATAAGAGAAATATTTCCCCTGAAGTGCAGTAAGCTCTTTCTCTGGTGCTTTTCCCGTCACCTTTTTTAAACACCTGTGAACTGGCCTGTTTTATGTCAAGAAATATCAAGCTTGTGCTCCGCCCATGCACACAAACTGTTCTGAATCCAAAGATTAACTGCCCTCAGGTTCTTCATCATCCTGTTCAGCATCCTTCTTTGATTCCTCTTGCTTTGCCTCCATCTTCTCCTCATTCACAGTTTCTTTTCCAGGAGTCGTACTTTCCTCGACACCGTTCACAGGAGCACCTGGGCTCTTCTCATCTCCGTTCACATGAGCTATCTGGACTGAACTTGAAGGTTCCTCTGATCCATTCACATGTTTAACTGGGGACTTGGCCACACCGTTTTCCTTTCCATCCTCAGACTTCAGCTTGCCCGCCTCAGTCTTTTCTTCCTCTGCCATTGCATCATACACCTGCTTTCGTAGCTCATCTCTAGTTTTTTCTGCACCACAGTGGCATTTGAAAAAATGACTCACATTAGAGTGCATCTTTGAAACATGTTCAGTTGATCTGTGACAAACACTTGCCTGAAAGCTCACAACTCATTTTGTTAGAAGAATTCACTACAATACTGCATTTGTACATGACTGGAAATGGCAGGAAAACTCAACCTTCTTGCATTTGAGCCAAAAGTGATGGAAAAACATGGACACCAACACCAAAGTGCTGTTTAGCTTCTTACCTGCTCCAGACATGTGCAAGTCTGACTTGTCTTATTTACATGAGAAGTCCTGTGTTTTACCAGAACTGAGATTTAAGAAAATACATGCAACTTAAAATACCCGAGCGCATGTGAGACAGAGAGATGCCCCTGACTTAACCAAACGTTTCCTAATTTTCCTTGTTTGGAATGAAAATCAAAAACATTTTTACACAAACTAAGTTCATTTTGAGACAAAAAAATCCAACAATATCCATCTGAAATCACTTGTGATCCTGTTCCTTTAAGGGGAAATGCTTTTGCGATGATAGAAACACTTAATACTGACCATCAAGATTGTTGGCACTCTCAATATTGGAGTCGTTTGGCTGCTCCTCTTCCTCAGATTCTTCTGGGACTCCCTCCAGGGCATTACCAAGGACACTGTTCTCCATCCTACCCAACACACACACAAAAGACCAGAACAGCCAAAGTAAACAAAAAAGGTACTGCTAACAGGGGAAGGGAAAAAAAGGGTCAAGCTGAAAAACTCACTCTGAAGTAAGGAACAGAACTCAGTTCCCACCCCTTGTTAAGCATTAAATTCAAGGATGACTTTGAGGACTATCCAGACCCATGTCCCTCAAAGTCAAAAAGGACATAGTTTGAGAAACAGTTCAAGTACTGTTAAAACCCTGATAGTTTTTTATAAATGAGAACTAGCAGACTCTACTGAAGCTCAGACTATTAAAAACAGAGGCTTGAAAATATGAATGCTTCATAATTGTGTTAGAGATGGCAGGAAACTGCCCTGAGACACATGAATACAGCAGCCTATTTACTAACATTACATTTTGAACAATACATAATTCACCCTCACTTTCAATAACCCATGTCCATTTTCCAAAACTTTAAAAAAAAAAAAAGGCCTTGATTATTTTCCCTCTCAAATTCACAATCTTCAAAAAAAAAAAAAAAAAAAAAAAAAAAAAAAAAAAAGGATTTCCATGACCTGTGGGAGCCCCCCCAAAATCATCATAAAAGTAGTGTTGTCACTATATTCAAGTCCATGGAGAATAAATTGACAACATTACATATCACATTTTAGATATTTATAGATGGAGATAGAGAAATGGAACAAGGATCGTGTACTAAATGTTAACAGACTGTTAAGAGTTGGAGCTATCTGTGCTCTACAGCGGACTGTGTCAACTCGCTGTTGGAGAGGAGATTGAGAAAACGTAGCTAGTACTCTTGTATCAACACAGAGAAATTATTGAAATATAATAGCATTATAAAAATATCAATTCAGACTATTAAACAAAGTGATGAATCATCAGCTTTGTGTCACTCTTACGGTAACACCACCCAACAGGCAATACAACTTAAAATGTGAGTAATTAAATGAACTCAACCTGGCAAGCTCCAGCAGGGACTTCCCACAGAGGAAGAAGGCCTCGCCACACTCATCTGCAGTGTCCCCGTACCTTTCGGCCCTGGCAGACAGACATCACAAGTGTTGATTAGATTAAACGTAGGAATGCAGTAACGAGCCGAGACACAATTCCAACACATTTTTAAATAAAAACGCAATACAAAAGTCAAAACAGACACTACTCAAAATTATTTAAGGATATGGGTGCAAATGTGCATGCGCATGGATATGCAATAAAAGTCAAATGAAATGTGTTGCATTGTTTTAGGAGACAAATATTCACAAATTGCAAAAATTCAGATGTTAGAGACTAAACAACCAAGTGAAACTAAAATAAAAAAGTCCAAACTGATTGATCTGCAGACAAGAGAAATTGAGAATACTGCAGCTTGATAACATGATGAAGCATCAATATCAACAGTGAATATTGTTTCCTGTATATCCTCAGATACTCACAACATACTGCAGGCGTCCTGGAAGACACCGACGGCAGAAACAACATCTCCCATCACTAGATGCTTGTTCCCTGTGCCGATCAGTTTCTTAGCCTCCTCCATGACATCAACAGAGCTGCAGGTAAGACAAAAAAACCACATGCACGTTTGGTCACCGCTGAATGACAAACGCGACAGATGCAGCTGTGTTGTCTGTCCGGACACTCACCTGTCTGCCGCGGCAGCTGACGATGATGAGCACGGCTTCTCCTCCGCACTGAAACAGTCACAGTTCAAACTTGAGTTCAGAAAGCCAACACAAACTCTCTGAGCTCACTCTGAGTCATAACCACAGTCGACACACCTAACTTTCACTGTCGACTCTCATAGTTCAAGCTGTTCGCCTCGTCTTATTGTTGTTAGCATCGTATGGCTGTTAGCATACTAGCCTAGCAGTTGGGGGGTGACAATGTTTGTTAGCAGAGCCGGCAGGCACCACCAGGCACTGTGAGCTAACCATCCCATTACTTTCATAGTCACTGTCATTGACCAAGTGTGGAAACCTATAGGTCATGCGGTCGGTAATAACCACGCAAGGTCGTCAACTCGGTAGCTACAGGCTAGCTAGCAGTGTTTCCCCAGCAGACGTTATACAGAGAGAAATTACAAGCGAGTCTTACCTCCCAGAGCCGGACGCGGTGGACGTTTCCTCTGGCATTATGTCAGGATAATAGGAAGGACGATGGAGAGACAGAACAGCGGGTCGGTCTACCGTGCCGTGCCGTGATAAAGTACAGATAGACTTGTTGTGAGAGTCTTTGTTGGCGCGCTTAAATAGAGAAAAGACGGCTTTCTATTTCCGCTTAACTTGGAACGCGGGAGATTGGAGTTAAAGGAGCCGCAGCAAGTATCATGATGCATTCAGGGCCGGTGGGGAAATCTTTATAATAGTTTCATGACAGCGGACTTAACCTAGCAGAATGATGTCAAAGGCAAATAAAGAGATTCTGCTGTGTACTTATGGACGTATAGAAGTCTTAATGATAATGTAAGCGGACATATTGCTTGATATTCGATTTTTAATTTGAATACATGATCAGTAAGCTTTCATCACTTGGGATAGTCAGATTTACCAGGACTGAATGCAGCACTATGTCACGCTAATTTAAAACGTGTTACTTTGACGGAAACCCTCCTGTTTTGTCCTGACAGGACGTTAGACACATCACCAAAAGCCTTTCAGTCGACAGAATAACATAATATGCGACAGTCCCTTTAACTGCCTGCCGCTGTCGTCTCCTCTGAAAACGCAATCAGGTGAGAGAGAAACCTTTCAACCCTCCAGGACGTCAACATCCGGCTGTCGGTCACCGGTAGGAAACCTGCGTTGGCAAAATAAACGAATAAACACTTGACAGTCATGACAAACACAAGGAAGCCTGGTCTAAAAGTCAATATGAGTCATTCCAAGTAAAAAGACTAAAGGTGATAAAACAGACAAAATCACAGAAAAAGAGAGAGAAGAAAAAAAGTAATGCAAAAATAGAAATAAATAAAATACTAAAAACAATGAAGGACAACAAGACGACATCACATCATTTGTTGTAAAGCATTATGAAAAAATGACAAGGACAGAAAGCTGTTTAATGAAATGTATAATCCGTAGAAACTAAATGAATTACATTTTGAAAAAATAAAACAAAAATCAAGCAACAGCAAGAGACAATTAGATAATCTGATGATTAATTTGATTTTTCATTTAAAGCCTCTCAGTATTTTCTTTGACACAATAAGCAGATCAACTTGAAATAATAATTATCTCTTTGACACTTCTGATGATGTTTTGAGAGGAAATAAGTAAACATTTCCTACAGAAGTTCATTCTTTGGGCCCCCAGGTTGTCCTAGTATGTTGTATGTTGCCAGAATGGAGGCTAAATAACTGTCCCAGATGACCCGAACATGCAGTCCCACATTCTCAGTTACATTTCATTAAGAAACTAAAATGAAAACTAAATAAAAAAATGTTTAATTAAAAAAGACTAAAATACATTTTCAACATTTTAATTAATTTTTTTTTATCACAAACATAATTTGATACATAATTAGAAATATTTTCTTGTTATGACAGATTCATATCCTTAACAATCTTATCAGAATCCTATATATGTTGCTGTTACATATGATTAGCTTTTATTATGAATGCTGTCCAAGCAGTATGTTAATTGTTGTACTTACTCAATGGTAGTAGGCATTGTGTGTGATGTATTTAAACATTGCAATGTTTTGTTTATCATAATCATTATAAATAATGGAGAGGTGGCTCTCCAGGTAACCAAACCAGCTGCATTTCCTCTAAAACTGTCCCACTCAGGCTGACAGGTTCCCTTCAGCTGAGCCCTCCATGCAGTCTCGGGGGCAGGGCCTTTGCCACATAAACACATACAGGGTCTGCCTTTCCCTCTCAGCCGCAGCTGCAGGCTCTCTGAGCTCACAGTGGTGGTCTTTGGAGGAGATATATTCCTTGCTCATAAATGGAGGATCTTTCAAAGGATGATTTTTAAAAAATGTATTACTTGTCTTTAAATCACTCAATGTTTCCGGGCCTAAATACACCCCATTTACTTTACTCAGGTCATCTGGGACCAGTTTACTTCAAAACCAAGCAAGGTCTAGTAGCTCTTAGCATCTAAGATCCCCACCTGTTTAAAATTTAAATCAAGATGTTACCGTTCACTGTGGCTTTCAAATAAGTAGATTCATAAATGATTTTTAATCTGTCACTTTTTATTTGCTTACTTTTATGTTTGTTGTCTTTAGAATGCATTTTTTATTTGTATCTATTTATTTTGCTTTTATTGTTTTTGAAGTGCAATTTTAAATGTCTTAATATTTTATTTTAATGTTCTGAAGAAGCCTCTTGGATGAGAGATGACCTCTTCAAGAAACTCAGCTGCCTTCATGAAGCACTTAGATACATCTTATTTTAATGCATTTCTATGTCTCGGTGAAGCACTTTGTATTGCCTTGTGTCTGAATGGTGCTAAATATATAAACTTGTCTTGTATTGCTCCAACACTCTCTCCTCCTGTTTTTGTCACTGTTACATTACCTAAGAATATTAAAACCATTCTTTTTTATACCATAGTGTGATATCAGAGTATATCCACACAGAAAATAGCACAGATACCACGCCATTACCTCACCTGGTTAAGTTTTTATTAACTCATCTAGGATGTAGGTCCTCTTATCTGTCAGGTAGAAAATATCTATCAGAATCAACTACTATTAAAGCAAAACATAGAAAAGCTCATTCTGTCAGGTAGGAAATATCTATAAGAATGTGACACCTCTGCAAATGTATTTCAGAATAGAAAAAAAAAATGACAGCATTTGCATGGGTGGTAAAAATGACTATGACCAAACAAATATTCATTAAGCCCATAATGACAACAGAAAAGTCAGTCACAACAGCAGTCTGAGAGGAGCCAAGGTACGCAAAAAGGCTTTTATTGACAATTTCACGCATAAAATGTGAAATATATAACACAAAGCAAAACGACAAACACACATCAGACTATATACAAACTACGAGAGCAAAACAGTATACTGTACATGCAAGTTCTAAAACAAGAGTAAAACCCAACTGCAAAAAACAAACTATGTACTCTACAAGAGCAGAACAATATACAACAACAAACTATATACAGAATATGAACAATGCTTTTTCACATCTCCTGCTCTTTCTTCTTCTTCTTCTTCTTCACTGCTGCCTCCTCCGCCCTCTTCTCCCTCCTCTTCTGGTTGTACCTAACACGTACATCCGGCTTGTATTTATACTGGCCCCATCTTTCCAAATTTTGTTGCTTCAGATCTGCTGTGGTGATCCCCTTGCGGATCTCAGTGAGCCACTCCTCCACCGTCCTCCCAAAGGAGTCGGTGGCCTCGCAAAAAGTCTTCCTTGTCTTTATATGGATGCTGTGGCCCATCTCCCTCAGCATCCTCTTTTTGCAGAGGCTGCATGTCCGTTCTTTTCTGGGTTGGACGACCCCGTCTTCAGTGGCCTTCTGCTTCACCTTCCACCTCCAGCGGGTTGTCTTGGGCACATTTTGCTTCATCCAGTCCTCCAGGGTGAGCTCACTGGATGTGGCCTCGCAAAAAGTTTTGTTCTTATAGACAAAGTGTCCAAAGACAGAAGTGGGTTTGCCACAAGCGTTGCACATTTGGGAAGTGCTGGTGCCCCTGGCGGTCCGCGGCTTGGGGTTCTGAGAGGCAGGAGCAGCAGTGATCGGGGGGTGGGGGGTCTTGGGCACAAAAGCCTCCCTGGGGCCAGGTGTTCTGGATGAACCTACACAGAAAAAAACCACAAACGTTTATTAAACATCAGATGTATCAATACAAGTGTATATATGTGTAAAACAACAGCAAATGGAACCAATGATATTTAATAATGCTATTTTCCAACAAGCTGTTAATAAGTACCTAACTGGTATTTTCTGTGATACACTTCCATTAAACTTCCAACTGGTTTCTGCTTAACTTCTGCCGATCATGCCATTTTAATTCCCAACGAGTTTTTAAACTTACTCTCAGCAGGCCACTAATTTGAAGTGAACTGTTGCAGTTTAATTCCAGACTAGTTTATGCCCAACTTCAGTTGGTCCAACTTTGGAATAATTGATTCTTGATTATGAAGTTGTATTTGCCAGGCATTACAAATTTTTGATCGACAACTATAAAAAAGTGTCATTTAATAAAATGATTCTGAAGTTGGACTGACCTGCTGAGATAACAGTAAAGGGGGGAAATGTAAATGGTTCAAAATGTACTTCAGTTTGCTGACCTGCAGAAGTTGGGCAAAAACTAGTTGGACAACAATTCACATCAATTCCGGGGCCTGCTGAGGTGAAGTTAGACAGAAACAAGTTGGGAATTGAAATGGCATAATCAGCAGAAGTTCAAGAGAAACCAGTTGGATGTTTCCTGTTATTTATTATTATTATTTTATTAACTGCTTTTTAGAAAATAGTAGAATGTTATTATTAAATTAGGGGTGATTTTCGAGAGATTTTGAGGTAAGTATTTTGGTAATCAGGGTGTCATTTGAAATTTTTTCATTTTGTTTTGTATTCGCAGAGTAATAAAGTGCCACAATATTCTTTACGTGAGTGTGTCAAACTGGTTGTTTATGTGATTTGTGTTTTAAATAACTATTACTAACTTTTTCCTCCTTTTCTTCCCCTTCTCAGGACAGGAGGCCAAAAGGGGTTCTGAAATTTGAATTCAGGCGGAGGTCTGTAGGACCTCCTGTCCTCTCGCCACTTCCGGACCTCCTCCTTTTTTAAGGCTCGCAGCTCCCTCTCAGCCTTTGCCTTGTCAGCCATTTCTGCATGTGACAAAACAGAAAGACAGGGAATTTAGTGAGTTATTAGACTAGAGTACACAGTACACAGGGTACAAGTACAGAGGCAACAAAATATTGCATCAGTTTATCATCTAATGAGCCGTGAATTCCAGTTATACACAAATGTATTAGAGATATATAAATACAATATAAAGAAACAGAAATTAATACTAAGATATAAAATATGTGCAGCAGTTACAGTTGGCAATGGCATGTCTAAATGTAAATATATAGTAAATGCTTGCAGTAGACATTGTAAACCACAGGACTGAATACAGAGTTAATGGTGTACACCTGTGATTCCCAAAGAGTGAGTGTGAAGGGACTGAAGGTGGGCTGCAAGAGGTCCATTCACATATGGGGGGACGTTCTGGGGACCTTCTGTAACATTCTGTAAAAGTTCTCTAAACGTGACAAATGTCCTGAACCCTTAAAGAACATTGGGGATGTTCATAAAACGTTCTCTTTAGGTTAGGAAAGTGCTGCAGTTCGAAGTTGCCCACATGACTTCAGGAGCACATTCTCATATAGGTCTAGGTTGGACACTCACCAAATAATGCCCCTATGCTTTCAAGAAGTCCACATGGTGACTGTCTGGGAACATCTGGAAACATTACTAGGCAACGTCCTTTACACCATCAGGGACCTTCTCAGAACGTTCTGGGAAAATACAATTTCTGGCTGCAGATGTTGTCACAACGCATTGTAGCAAGGCCTAAACCATGGAGTCAACATTGGGGGGGACCAAATTTCTCTCTTATATATATATACCTTTTTTTTCTTTTTACCATAATGATAATGCATTGCGTTACATGTTATTACATTGTATTACTTGTGTGGGCACTGGGCAGGAGGGCCTTCACTGCTCTCTTCTCATCCTGTCTTCCCTTGCCAAGCTCCTGTGGTCCTATATTCTCCTCTCTCTTTTCCTCTCTCTTGCTCTCCCGTCATCTCCTCTCCTCTCCTCTCCAGTCAAGTCAATTCAATTAAATTCAATTTGACTCAAATTTGTTTTATTGTCATGAATGTTGTGAGAACTATATTGCCAAAGCATCAGGAATACATGAAACAAAACAAATACAACCCACAGAACCAAATAAAATAAAAATGAAAAAAGTATGTATGTGTGCTTATGTCCTCCTCTCCTCTTCCTTTCCTCCTCCTCCTGTCCTCTCTCCTTCTCTATCCTCTACCCTCTTCTCCTTTCCTCCTCTACCCTCTCTTCTCCTCCTCTATACTCACCCCTCTCCTCCTCCTCTCTCCTCTCCTCCATCATCTCCCCCTCCTCTCCTCTCTCCTCCTTCTCCTCCTCTGTCCTCTCCCCTCTCACATCCTCTCCTCCTTCTCTCCTCCTCCTCTCCCCTCTCCTCCTCTCTCTCTCTCTTCTCCTCCTCTCTCCTATCCTCTCCCCTATCCTCTCCTCTCTCCTATCCTTTCTTCTCTCCTCTCCTCTCTCCTCTCCTCTCTGCTATCCTCTCCTCACCTCTCCCCTCTCCTCTACCTAGAAAAGGACCCAAACGCCTTTTTGCGTCTATCATTGGCACTGATGAAAGATTGGCATATATCTTCCAGGTCCAGTTCGTCCAGCTTCCTCTGGTGCACATGACAGATAGCAACATGATTCAGCCTGCTTTGCGTCATGGAGGATCTGAGCCATGTCTTGAGCCTTCGTAGTGCGCTAAAGCTCCTCTCAGCCTCTGCTGAGGATGCAGGGACGATGAGCAGGAGCCTTAGTAAAGCCTCCACCTGGCTGAACAGACTTCGGACTTCCGGCACCATGTCATGCATAATGCTGACAACATCTGAGCTTGTTTCATAAGTGTAATTGGCTGCGAACATGGCCAGCTGTACTTGAAGCACTTGTGGATTCAATTCGGGATACTGGTCCACAACCTCATCAATGGTTCCCTGTAGAAGCACATTTTCAAGCTGCTGAAGTTTGTGGAATCCAGCTTGATCGAACCTCTCTATGAATTGAGTATTCACTGTGTCCAAGGTGTTGTAGAATTGGGCTCTGTAGAAGGACTGGGCATCAGGATGGATATGGGCTGAAGCCTGACCAGTGTAACGCTTTGTAGGTTTGCGGATATGAGGCATCTGAATTGGTTGCAGGTCCAACTTTGTTGCCATAGCAGTTGCTTTTGAGAACAAGACATCAAAGTGTTCCTCTGTTCGCTTTTCCTGCATGCTTGTTTTTACATGGTCCACAGCTTTCAACATGCCTGAAACTGTCTGTTTCCTATGCTGCAGGGAGGTGTTCAGGCATTCCAGATCCCCCATCAGGTCCTCAGCCATTACAAGGCCGAGCACAGTGTTGCCTTTTAGAAATGCTCCATGAAGACCATTAGCCTTAGCTGACGTCTCAGATGAGCTGCTTGATGCCATTTCTTCTAGGGCTGTCAGCACTGACTCATACTGCCTTAGAACTGAGTGGATGGCAGGGGTGCGAACAGTCCACCTGGTTGGACAGAGAGGCTTCAATGAGGTGAAACCATGCTCCGATTTGGCAATTTCCTGGAATACCAACTTGAACTTGCCAGATTGGTTAAAGAAGCCCCCCAATTCATGGACCAGAGCCATTGAATCTCTTACAAGTGGAGATGATAGACAGGCAGCCTGTGTAATTAAGTTCACGCAATGTGGACCACAGTGACAGTACACAGCCAGTGGTTGTTGTGCCCTTAATATGGCTTGCACTCCCTGCCATCGTCCAGCCATGTTTGCGGCACCATCATAAGTTTGTCCTCAGAGTTGAGACAGAGGAAGGTCTAGACGCGTCATCACATCACAAGCCACCTTGGCTATATTTTCCCCTGTTGTTGATAACACCTCGTAGAGTCCCAGGAATTCTTCCTTTGGTTGTAGATCTGCATCTACAAAGCGCACACATATTGACTCCTGCTCAACACCTGACACATCCTGGGTTCCATCAATGATAAGTGCGAACTGGACCACTGGCATTGATGTTATGTCTGACACAATTTTTTTGATGATTGTATTGGCCATCAGCTGCAACAGTTCATTCTGCATTTTGGGACTGGTGAAATCAAACTGACGTTTTAGCCAGTTGGTCAGCTCTGCATCACCTTTTGCCTTGTACTTTAGAAGCTGGCTGAAATTCCCACTCTCCTTCTCATCGCCTTGAAAAGCCAGACCTTGCCGTGCCAAGTACTGCACACCCCCAGCAATCTTCATAAGATTTCTCCTTGCTTGTTGCTGCTGTCTTTCAAGCTCACGTGAAAGTTGCACATTAACAGTCTTTGGCTCCTGAAGCCTAGTCATCACAGCTAATTTGTGACACTGGCTGTCTTTATGTGCACTAAATTTCTCCAGTGCCTTCTTCCAGTTGTTAAAGCCAGTCTTGACAAATGCTGAATCTGCTTTTGATGCAAGCTTGGACTTTTGTGCTGCAAAGTATTTAGCACAATAGTAACAGAGAACACCCTTTACAGAGGGGCTGTAATGGAGCCATGTATGATCTTTAAACCACTTCTCCTGAAAGTAGAGTGTTTTATTTGATAGGGTTTGACTCGGTATGACTTTCACATTTGGATGATTTGGGAAAGGTCCATGCTCCCTCCCTTCCTCTCCAGTGCCCTCATCATCGCCTGTCTGGCTGCTCATTCTATCTCTTTCTCTCTCACTGTCAAACTCCCTCTCCATGGGTATGATCTGAAATGCACGAGGATGATCTCATCTTAACTTAACATTAACATTAGACTGTTAAGGTTGTCATTAGTTGGTCTTCACCATTCATATTAGCTTCTTTCTCACTCACCTCCATGTCACCAGCACACACTCTCCCTGTCCTGTCACCATCCTCTTGTTCATTCTCTCTGTCCTTACTCTGAACACACCACAGTGAACATGGATGAAATATTAGTAAACCACTAGAAAGTCTAATATTTATATATGTTTACTTTAATATTAGACTGTTAGGTTGTCATTAGTTGGTCTTCACCATTCATATTAGCTCCTTTCTCACTCACCTCCATGTCACCAGCACACACTCTCCCTGTCCTGTCACCATCCTCTTGTTCATTCTCTCTGTCCTTACTCTGAACACACCACAGTGAACATGGATGAAATATTAGTAAACCACTAGAAAGTCTAATATTTATATATGTTTACTTTAATATTAGACTGTTAGGTTGTCATTAGTTGGTCTTCACCATTCATATTAGCTCCTTTCTCACTCACCTCCATGTCACCAGCACACACTCTCCCTGTCCTGTCACCATCCTCTTGTTCATTCTCTCTGTCCTTACTCTGAACACACCACAGTGAACATGGATGAAATATTAGTAAACCACTAGAAAGTCTAATATTTATATATGTTTACTTTAATATTAGACTGTTATGTTGTCATTAGTTGGTCTTAACCATTCATATTAGCTCCTTTCTCACTCACCTCCATGTCACCAGCACACACTCTCCCTGTCCTGTCACCATCCTCTTGTTCATTCTCTCTGTCCTTACTCTGAACACACCACAGTGAACATGGATGAAATATTAGTAAACCATAGACTAGAAAGTCTAATATTTATACATGTTTTACATATGGGGGGGCAACACGAGTCTGTACTTTAACATTGGACTGTTATGTTATGTTGGGTGAACAAATTGCAACAGAAGCAGTGTTATGTATGCAAATTAGCCATAAGTAATTAGATTATGCACTGTTTGCTCATGTTAACAACGAATTTCAAAAAGCCTGTATACATTTTTCATTTGTCTTAATGTAAGTAATAAACTCAGTAATTTACATGGTGATATCTAAGGCGGGTTAAACATTTTACCCTATTCACGTGAGGAAAATAATGAGGCTAGCGAATGGACTATATTTGGGTCTTTTTTGAAACTTGGGAAATGGGATTCTCCAGGGATTTTTTCCCTCATGTTGAGGATATAAAATCAGTTGCATTTGCTTCTGTTGCAATTTGTTCAAGGTTGTCCCCCATTTTGTCTTAAAATTACTGGACTAGACATAGTAAATTATAGACTAGAAAGCCTATTTGATTATACTATATTGACTCCTTGACATTAATGGTAATTACTCATTTTCTCACTGCTCTGAACTTACTTTATTTCTTTTCTGAAGCTGCCCAAAAAACAGTCTTATATCGCTGCCACTCTTCCTCTTGCTCATGATGACTCACTGTGAAATTGACGTGCTACATAAATGATTGACACTCAAACTTCATGTGGGTTTTCTTACAAATATAATATGGTTCGATATAGGAGCTGGGAAACTTCTCCTCTCCTCATGTTAGTTGCTCTGGCTGTTCACTAGCTAATACCTGTAAATGGAATGTAGCCTAACATTATACTAGTGAGTTAGCTCAGAATTCCTGTCAGAATGTTAGCTAATGTTAGCCAGCTAGCTAGTAGGCTATTCCTTGCAAGACCATTCATGAAATTACATTTTCATAACACTTAACAAAAAATATAATCAACAACTTTAATATAGTCGATTAGTAACATTCATATTAGGCTACATTCTGATTTTCCACTTTTAAATATGTTTGAAAGTAATGAAAAACAGAGAGAGGGTTTGACATACCCACAGCAGTCGAGCAATGAATTCTGCTGGATGGGGTGGTGTGTCAACATGGTATTGTACGGCGGGCAACACCATCTGGACAAACCACGCATAACTGCAATCCTACAACCGGTAGTAACTAGCCTATATCAAAAATGTCTTATGTTTAGCTATAATAATGATTAAATGACTTTTTTGCTATTGATTATTTCGGACAGTGGGATGTGTATGTGGTTGCCTGACTTTTTTTTTTTTTTTTTAATCAGATAGATATTGGGGGGGGACATTTTGAGCATATCTGAATATTGGGGGGGACATGTCCCCCCCAATGTATATGGTGATTTAGGCCCTGCATTGTAGAGACCTAAAGGGAACTTCTTGTAGCAATGGTCCCCTAAACATCCCCAGAACGTCCTGAATGTTCCCTGAAAGTCACCAAATAGCATGCCCCTACCCTTTAAGGAACTCCACATCATGACTGGGAACGTTCTGGGAACGTTACAAGGCTGTGTGCTGGGAACCTTCTGGGAACATGCAATTTCTAGCTTGGAAAAATAAATAAAAAAAAGTGTTTACTTTTCAATCTGTAATTAAGTTTGAAACTACTCAAAACTACTACTAAGTATAAGAACTGATAAAAACGAGAGAGTTAAATTACGTTATTCTTTATTTCCGACCTATTTTTATTTGTTTCACATCGATATGTAGCCTGCGTTATCCTCTGAACTTATCCTGCAGGACTGGGTGGCATTGCAGGGGACACACTTTAAACAGGAGGACAACATTATATGTCTGATGGACAGACTTCGATACAACAACAACAACAACGTACACATATCGCGTCAATGACAAGGAATTGTAACTTGTGTTGGCATATATTGACAAATATGCAAGTTTACAAATGGTTACGTATATGTAGATGAATTATTAATTCACGTTCACAAAGAATTGCTCTGTTAATGAAATAATTATTTTTGTGAAATACTTCATCTTCTCTCGTGTGTTGATCAAAGCTTGGTGATGGCTGCTGTAAACTGTTGTAAGCTGCAAAAGTTGAGCTGCACATTCAGCTGTAAACTATGATGAGCAACATGCAACATTAAACTTACCAAACAGTGTCTGGAAATCCAAGTTAAAACGTTAAAAAGCACAAAGCACTCGGCCTACACGTTTAAATCCAGCTGAAGGGGAAAACAGCAGCAGATCTTCGGTCTAACTCAGGTTGAAGTTAGAGGTAAAGTGTTAAACTGTCTCTACGGCATGTTGACGCCTCCTGGACCGCGTCTCGACCAATCAGCTGCCAGACCTGTTGATCACTCACCTATCACCTGACAGGCCCATCAGTCACCACTAATGAACTGGCTAAAACATCATGATTTTAAACATCACTTAGCTGGTTATGAATGGATTGAATAATGAATTGTTCGTGATTTAGCTAATGACGTTCCTTTTAAGATTCAGTCAGCAACCATGTGAAATTAGCTCGCTAGGATTAGCACTAATTACTGTAGGTGAAGCACATCAACAGCTGATTGGTCACCACAAACTCCCGGTAGTGAGGCGGCCTGTAACTGGTCAAATCTTGGTAGAATTCTTGGTAGTGATATGCAACCCGATTGGCTCTCACATGATTAATTTGTTAGACCATACTTTATGAAGAAATTAAAAATAAAAGACGACAAATCACAACATCACCTGGTTTAGCTTCAAAATGGGTCGATTTGCCTTGACGTAACAGAGCCTCGTTGGCGCAGTAGGCAGCGCGTCAGTCTCATAATCTGAAGGTCGTGAGTTCGAGCCTCACACGGGGCACATGTTTTTTTCTTTTTTTTTTAATCCCCCGCAATGTTTACTCTTCTTTGGGAGGAGGCGGTCAGACCTACCAGTAATATGTCTGACTAGAAGCGGATTCTCTTAAAATAAAATTGGAACAAGTCTTCTTGCCTCTCCTATTGGACTCCCAAAGCGGGGGATTCTGGAAATTTGACTAAATTGAGTTATTTGCTTGGCTGTCTGTCCTCAAACAACAAATACAGGGTCTACTCCTGTATAACTGAGCAGAGCAGAAGGTCATTGGTTCGAGCCCCGGCCTGGACAAAAATGGAGACACCCTCAGGGGTTGTAAAGCAGTTTAACTGAGACAGAATAAATACAAAAGAGTCTTCGTAAAAGGTTTAAGATAATATGTAACTGTTATTATATTGCAAAAGCAGGAATTTACTGTTTTAGTTAGCTGAGATGGAGTTGGACTGAAACTAATTCTAATTTTAATTATGGGTTGATGTGCTGGTCAGCAATTATGACTTGTGTGGTTTTTATACATTCTGAAAATAGTGAGAAATGCAGTTACCCAGAGCCCAAAGTGACATCTTCACAATATCTGCGAAACGAACTGAGTGCATGTTTTACTGGTCCCACCTTTTACCATTCAGGATAAAGACTTTCAGATAGTGACAAAGTTAATCTCTCTGCTGTGGCTGCTTCTCACTTCTGCAGGGCAGCAGCGCCCCCGCGGCGGGTGGCGGTACTGCACCCAACAAGTGAGACAAACGTGTCTCAGTTATAACAATAACTTCACTGAACGCTTCACGAGCAGGTCGAGTACAGTACAATGAAATACAAATGTGTGAAATAAAAGAAACTGTCTGCAAACTGAACTTTGTTTGGAAGCATTATTATTTCTGACATGTGAACATGGCACTTAACTACAACCTAGTGACTAACACTCAACATCACGGATGTCTTGTACTCCTGCTGACACACTTTAAAGGTTTAACAGACAAAACTGTCCATTAGTGAGTGCTCAAACATAACATAAACATGTCAGCAGTTATTAACATTAATGACAGAACTCAGCTTGTGTGAATTACAACATCATTAAATCATCTTATCAGAACTTTCAAGCTCTTCACTTTTTTATGATAAACACAGATTAATCTTTCATGTGTAATGTCATATTGGGATATATTTTGGACATAGGCTATAGTCGACTCACGTCCACCGTT